>NC_081405.1:328846892-329146892 GCF_030272615.1 Cryptomeria japonica | reverse complement strand
GAAAGTTGCATAGTTTCTAGACCAAGCAAAAAGACACCAGTCCTCCAGAAACACAACATACCATCAGTATTTACCATCCAAAACACTTATATTTAGTTTCCATATATAAAACATCATACTGCACATACCCTGCATATAACTTTGCAACCTATCACTTACAAGTAAACATCTAGGTTCAACTAGAATACTATCAAACCATACACATCTACATCATGTCACTTGTGGACCAACATCCTGACCACTAAAAAACTAACAACCAGATCAATGATATGTTGCATACACCTCTACATTATATTACTTATGGACCAACATTCGGACTACCAAGAAGTACCACCAACGGGGACCACTAAGAAGCACCAACAAGTTTGACATGAAGACAACAAAAAATCATATGTGCAAAAATCTTCCCCTTTTTCATTGATGGAAACACATAATACTTCTCCCTCATATATAGAATACTTATTCCTTTTGACATCAAAGACAAAGGGAAACACTACTCACCAGGAAACTATACAAGTTTGTAGCTCCCCCTATCAAAAATAAGCACTTACATCATAGAACTTCAGAAAGGAAGAGACAAAATAACTTCAAGTAACCAACTATCCAACATTTGTTTATAAAACTATCATACATTATCGAGCCAAATGTCCTTGAATTGATTCTTAACACCGACAAGAGATGATTCCCATGAATGAATATTAGTAGAAAGAATTATATTTGATATTCACACTCAAGACTCCAATTTACTATGACATCAAAAATATCAAAAAAAATCACACTTTGTTCAACCTTTTTAGCATTTGCCAATAACCTGATAAATCAAGACATCTACAACTCCATTTGCATCCTTAAGCTAACAAAACAATCTCATGTATCCATCTCTTTGTCTTTGTCATAGAGATAATTGTGAGTGAAGTTCATGAATCCTTTATCTTGCAACACCATTACCATCCTTATAGATATCAAAAGAATAAGCTAAATCAATAAGTTGAGACTCAATAGATTCTATCTCATCCTTAAATTTATTTGTAGCAATTGGCCACCTTAAGTAGTAGCAATATAACCATACAACATTATCTGTAATGCCCCGCCAAGAACCCTAAAGGAAAACAACACAACTAAGCAACTAAAGGGTGAAATTTTTTATTTTTTTTAAAGATTAAGTGCATTAATTACAACAATAGCACGTTTAATAACATAGCGGAAGTCTACCACATGATTTCCTAAGGGTTGCCAGCGAAGATTAATTCGCAAATTATATTAACACCATGGTTAATCCAATTGTTCATCTAATTAGGAAAATTGAATGCTTAAATTAAAAACATATTCAAACATCTAAATTTCATAATAAACAAATCAAATTATTCCAATGCATTTATTTTTCCATAGATCAATTATACATAAGATTAAAAACAATTGAATTAACATACATTCCAAAGAAATAATATTACAATATCCATAAATTACATGGCTTTCAAAAGTACAACTGAATACATAAGTTACAATGCCAAGGTTACATAAATGTTTGATACAATGACCGCAAGGTCTCAACTGAACAATGATCACGAACATGAGCTAGTACATGAACCACGAACCAAGAAACACCAACGAAGCCTTTCCTCGCCTGAAGATACAATCAAGGATATCCGATGGGAAGTGGCACTACCACCCGACCATGTGATCCCGAAATTGAACCACCCCACCGTGCTAGGAGATAGAAGAAGACTCTCAAGCAAGCAAAATAAGACAAGTACGACAGAACTACATGACTCCGCAAACATCCATGTGACTCAACTCACAACACTAGTGACTCTAAAGAGAGAGTGTCATCGCATGGCTTATGGTGGTTACCCTAGGTAGGCCTCCATAGGTCCCGGCCCCCATCCTGGGTTATCCTGGTAACCTCTCTCGAACCCCCAGCTCCATCTAATCATCATGCAGACCCTACAAACCCTTTCGTGAAGACAAGGTGATAGGTTTACCATTCCAAGCCTTCTCACAACATCCTGAGCCTATACAAGCACTCAACCATGTGCAAGGCACATTATCTTAATTTAATAATTCAGCTACCCACCCCCTAATTAATTATTAGGTTATCACTTCTTAACTGACTTTCGAGGGGTTATCCTGCCATCCTCTTTGGGCGCGGCCCCCGCTCGAAAGCCACTCTCTCTCATAAGACACTAACAGGAATGTTTTCTCTCTATGAGAACACTATGGCGAAACTGACAACCATAACTAATCCTGACCAAATACAGGTGAAAGGTACACTATCCATAAACCAGGATTGACCATATGGGATAGACACACAATGGCTCACATCGAACTAGAAAGGGGTTTTAGATTTGAAATTTTATTTTTAACACACAGAGACTGAAATTTTTCAATAACTTTCATAGTATTCATTCCAAAACTACTGCACGCATTCTTAACATCTATATTTTTTTTTTAAAACACACATCATTCAGAATGAGGGAAGAAATAAAACATTTTCTTTAAAAACAACCAGAAGAGGCCACCCAACCTGTATAGCTTTCCTCGAAGAACTTTGTTGGAGAGATTCTAGCCTTCAACAAGCTTCCAATCCTGAAGTCCGGACCTCCTTCCCAACAACTCCAAAAACTTCACCTTCTCAAGAACAAGCACTCCAGAAAATTTCAAAAAGTCCTTTCATGCACAGCCACCTCCTTCTCGTGAACTCCCAAAAAGAAAAGAATATAATCCATTTAACCTAAACTTTTAGGTTGCATATATTTTTCCCAAAATCCTAATATTTAATTTTAGTAATAAAAAAAGAATTTTCTTTTCTTTTCTAATTCCCACAAAAGATAATACAAAATTCAATTTGTGAAAACCATAACCCTTTCTTTTTTTGTTTTTCTTTTCTTTTCTCATGCTAAATAATTAATTTCCTTAAAAAGAAATTAAAGCAGTACTTTAATTCTAATTTATTATTTTATTCATTTATTTATTTATTTATTTTTTAAATTCTGGGAAACAATAAATGAAATTAATCGAATTTATTTTTCACTAAAATTTGAATAAGATATATTTCTAATATAATGCAACTTGCAACTTAATTTAATAACTTCTTTTAATTAATTAAATTTATAATCTCAATGCATAAAATACATAACTCAAAAATACCAACTATGAGATAACTCCATAAATTTAATCAATTAATCAATCTACTAAACACACACACTGAGCAAACCCCAAGCAAAGACTCAGAAAAAAAATCAAACAACAATACACGAAGCCGAACAAACTGACAAGACGACCAACTGACGACACTCACAAGAGTGTAACAGGGTAAAATAGGGTCAACTACTACCTCCTCCACTTCCATCAAACAAATATAAAGCACGCTTAGACCTGTGAAGCCAGGTGGAGACGATACCCCGTACCTACCCGGTACTTGTACCTACAATATCCTACATCACCGAGCCACACATGCATATATACAATATAGAAAACACGGCATGCACACCGATGAAGGAGAATCGTGACGTTCCCTGTCTCACCGGAGTGAGTGAAGGAAAATCATCCCCTCGCATCCAATACACTGGCAGACACACAACATACAATTTTACATCGCATAGATAAAGTAAAGTGTCAATACATAACAATAATCCATAGAATGCCACAAATCATAAGTACTTAAATACTGCAAATAAATTATGCATCTCATATCAGATAAAGCATGAAATAATGTCATATAAGTTTGAATAACACATAATGGTAATGTATCAACTAAAAGTAAACAATAATAAAATAAGAGTCTAAAGAGTTCAATCGAGGAGGGGTACTACATTATCAATCACTTTTAAAAAAAATCTTCCAAATTAAGTTTAAGATTTTTATCTACCCTCACATATTTTTTTGTCATTTTGTCAGCTAGGTTCGTCTATGTACATGGTTCATCTGAACCACTACTATCATCATCAACAACTAAATCCATACACACAATTGGAATTTCCACTAGCACTTCAAGAAGCAAATCAGAAACATCATTAGGAACAAGATTGTTTTGATATATGAAGGAATTGTAAGATACAAATTATTGGTTTTATTTGAAACCATTAGGTCATCCAATAAAATCAACTACTTTATCAACCTCAAGAGAACCTTCCTTGGAACAAGCAAGGGAAGCAACCAACCTTACTTATTTCTCAACATCTTGCACACTAACCTTCTTCGATTCACCTCTATCACTTTCCACAACTATGGTGTCTGCACTTTCTTTCTCAATTGGACTCATATTTTCAAATTTCAAAACAAGGGAAGAGGCCTCTGCAGATAGGTTCCTTTTTTTCACCTTTAAAACACTTCCTACATCATCAACTCATTTTCTACCAGATCTTCCCATGATCTCATCAAATGTTTTGAATCCTTATACACTCATGTCTTTAGGTCACTTAAGAATAGTCTCCTCAATACTCATACTTTCATCCTCAGAAACTTCATAGGGAAGTTTGGATACCCATGAAGTCCTCGGCACTATTGCCTCCATAAAGAAATTATCCTTGTCCAAAACGAAAGTAATCTCATTTCTATACCAATCTAACACATTCAAAGAAATTCTATTTCTAATAATCATCTCCTTCATGAAGAATTTACAATAGGCATCATTAAAATCATCCAGTTTATCAAAATATTATTTAATTTGAGCAAAAACAATTATATTTTTTCTCCACAAAACATTTTTCCTTTTGAGCAATGCATTTAGGAAATAAAATATCAAGCAAACAATGAGAAAGTCATACCGAAAGGGGTACATTTCATTATTTATCATCCAGATATTGTCGAACAGTTGATGCCTCAAGAGTTCACACAAATCATAACCTTATTCTTCTTTACCATTTGATAAGCAACATAGACTGTCGTAGAGGAGGAAGATCCTTCCAAATTTTTGAAATACACTTTGTACGAAATTCCCATCGTCACATACCTCACACCCAAATCATCAATGTTGTCAATCCAAAGGGCTTGTTTATCAAATGCAATTCCAATTAGCTTGTTCACTTCTTCATTCTTTACAGATTTCAAGACAACTACCTTTCTAGTAGAACACAAACCGGTTACATCCCTTAGGGCTTCCTTGAAAATTAAGTATGGTTGAACCAACCATAGGAAATCTTCATGTATTCTGCTCAACACTATTCTTATTACCTCTTCATTGCAAAACATAGGGAGATTTCTCCAAGTATCCAACCCCATGTGCCCTAGACTAGCATATTCAGACTTAAACCCTTGCAAATCATCGACTATATGAGGTCTATTCAAATCACAAATTTTGTTATGATCATTTTCATCCATAGAAACATGAATAACATTGAACATCTTTTTTTATGAATAACTTTGACAAGAACAAAATAAATAGCACTAATAGGATCTTCCACGATAAGAATAAAGAGACGAGTCTCAAAAACAAGTTGAGGCTCATCATGAATTTTGACAATTTTAGAATTTTTCATTGAAAGATCACAAATTTAGAAATAACTTTGATTAAATGTTGCAGTGCCTTCGCTTATCTTCACAACCACCTGCCCCTCAATCACAATTGCACAAAATGAACTTGAGAAAGAAATATATGTCCATCACATTAGGGTTTTCAAAACGTTCCTCAAAAAGTTGATACTTTGTATACCTAGAAACCACAATAAATGTTTTGGGTCAACAAATCTATTCAAAGACCACCGGAAACAACATCTTGCGTCAACCATGTTGAAGATAATTCAACTGAACCATAAGGAGGTGCAAGAGAACTGCATTAAGTTCTCCCCCTCGAATGATGTTATTTGAATCAATTTTTGAAAGAGGGGTCAACATCCATAGCAGGTGCAAATCCATCTTCGATCATCTCTTCAACTTTAACTTCATATTTATTTATCCATGGTATCTTCATTTTCTCCTTCTCCTCATTGATATCAATTTTCTTTTCTGGATCAACTATCTTCTCATTCCTTTTTTCACAATGTTTTGCAATGTGTCCCTTTTCATTACAGTTATAGCATACTGGACTTTGTTGTGATTTATTGTCATTCATTCTACCATTTCCACTTCTTCTAAAAGTCATATTTGATCTACACTTAGTAGGTTTGTGCCCATATACATTGCAAACATTAACAGTATCCATTGAAAGATTGAACATCTCTGCTAAAACATAATTTTCCATATCTATTCCAACTCAACCTACTTTTGCATTTACTTTGCCTTGTGTACAAACTTATTACAATAGTAGCAACTTCCATTAAAATATTGGTTTCTAATCTGAATTCTACATTCACTTGCTCTATATCCAAATTTATTGTATGAAAAATATCTACCATTAAAAGATGATAAATACCTGAAAAAAGTAGGAGGGGGTCTCTTGAAGTTCTTCAAATTCTGGAAGCTCTGAAAGTTCTAGTCCAAAATGAAACCTTTTTTAATCTTTGTTAGAGCTCTTCAAATCATCTTTGATCTTTTCTTTTCCTTTATGCATCGTGGTATATGTCTTAAATCATTCACCATTTTCAAAACCAAATCCACCTTTATCCTTTGTTTTTGAGAACTGAGCATAGCATCAAGCATTTCACTGTCACCTCTGAGTTTTTGTCCATTGTCAATTTGTTCCTTTGCATATTTTAGTTAATTCTTAAGTCTAATCACTTCTTCTTCAAGTCTAGAGAATTCTTTATTATTCTCATCAAGTTTTGTTTCAAAATCATCAATGACCTTCTTTCCTTTATCAAGCAAACTTCACAAATAGGAAATCTTTTCAACAACCTTGTGTTTTTCTTTGCACCTTCATCTAACTCTACCAATGCAAATCTTAACTCTCCTTCCATATCAACTACACCATCAACACCATCCCAGCTACTCTGACCCAAATCATCTATCTCATTCAATTCTTCTCCAAACATAGTGCTCAAAGTCTGAGATCTACCTTAGTGGTTAAACTATCTCTTGAGGAACCAAAGCTCTGATACGAATTGTCGAACACTATTGGATGCTAGGAGGGGGGATGAATCAACATATACTAAAACTTGATTAGATTAATAATATTTACTCTATTTAATTCATTCATCACATATTCATGAAGGTGAATAACTAAAACAATAAATACATCCACAAAAGTACACCAAGATTTTTATGTGGAAAACCTAGGCAAAACCACGGAGAGAATAAAACTCACAATATAGGTGATAAGTGTTTGCAATGATTTAGGCAAAAGGGAAGGGAGCTCATTGCTTCAGACTTACAGGCTAAGGCACACAACCTTGGATCAAGATACAAAAGAGAGACTTGCACAACTAAAGATCACTTCTTCAAGGCAAGATACAAAATATTTGTCTACAATAAGAATAATGGATTGAACTACAAATGAGAATAGCATCTATTGATATGTAGATAACAATTCACAACTCAATAATCATATGATCCAAATTTCTTTTATGCACTATAACACATTTGAACCTCTATATTACCTTAAGCTTGCATCATGTTTGCACACACCATCTATACTTTCTCACATACACACACAGCTCACACTCTTCTTAACATGATCTATCATTTATATACCAACGGAATCATCAATAACCTCTATTAGGTTGGCGTAAAGATATAGTGTGCATATGTATCATCAACCCAAAAAAACACATGTGAAAATAAAAATAGACGTGGGAAGATTCACACCATATCGACACACCTTCCAATAATCTCCAAAAAGATTCTACACGCAATTGGACAAACCAAAGACACATAAGTCAGCTTATATCAATTTGTCTCACCCAAACATATAAATGTAAACCCAAAAATAATATATGCGGACCACCACAAAAGAAGCACAACATGCTAGGGACATACTCCAATGATCCACAACATCCTTAGAGTACTAGAAAGACGAGGAATGCAGTGCATTCCTCCGCAACATCCTGAAACTGCACAAACTCAAAATACAAACATAGGTAGCTCTTGCAGTAAAATAAGAAAATCGGTCTACCACAACCTTTCTAATCCAACTTACAAATCTATTTGATACATATCTAGTACACCCAAACCAAGATATCGTTCACTAGAATATTCAACAAAGATAGTTGCACAGTTTTCAGACCAAGCAAAAAGACATCAATCCTCCATAAACATATCATACCACGAGTATTTAACTTCCAAAATACTTATAGTTAGTTTCCATATATAAAACATCATATCTACATCATACTGCACATACCCTACATATAACTTTGTAACCTATCACTTACAAGTAAACATCCAAGTTCAACCAGAATACTGTCAAACTATACACATCTGCATCATGCCACTTCCAAACCAACATCCAAACCCCCAACAAGCCAACAACTATATCAATGATATACTCCATAGACCTCTACATTATATTACTACCAGATCAGCATCTCAACTGCCAACAAGTACCAGCAATAGGGACCACTAAGAAGCACCAACAAGTTTGGCATCAATGACAATAAAGACTCATATGTGCAACAACTTTGGCACCTTTGGTGGGTTGTTTGGAATCACCCTTGTATTCATGCTATGTCTTTGGTGGAATTTTAAGAAAGTTTGGGTAATCCTCCAGTTAGGACCCCTTTTCTTCAGGTTGCTTAGGCTATTGGCCCTACTTTCATTATTTGGCATCTTTTTCCTAGAAAAAAATCAAAGGATTTTCTAGGATATTAAAATGGTGTTGGATCAATTATGGCATAATATCATCAATAGGCTCTAGGAGACTATTTCAACTAAGTGTGATCTTTCAGTTACTGTGGATCCTAGTGATTCTACTATTATAAGGAACTTGAATATTTTGGATAGGACCATTGTTTCTTCTATAAGTAAATAGTCTGCTAGATCAAAAAGAGGATCCATCAAGATGGAATATGGCTCCCTTCTTCACAAGGAGTCTTGAAGATGAATACTAATGGTTCTTCCAAGGGGAATCATGCACATGTGGGGATTGATGGCATAGGTCGAAATAATCAAGGGGATGTTATGTTCCTTTTTTCCATCTATAAAGATTAGTATGCTAATAGCCTCATGGAGGCCCTCGCTATTTTGTATGTTGTAGAAAGAGGTTGTTCTCTTGGATGGAAAAGGATTATTATTTAATTTTATTCACATATTGTGGTGGCTATGTTGAACGAGCAATAGTTGGATGGGGCTAATTAGCAACTAACCCTAGTGGGTAGACAAATTTTTAGCATAAGTCACTCTAGAATCGATTTCCTTTGGTCATATTCCTAGAAAATGAAACATAATAGATAATTGTTATGAGTTTTGGAGGGATAGAATGTTGGTTATTGGGGAGATGCCTCCAAAGTGATCTCAAACTATGGAGAAGTTAGTTTTCGAGGATAGGAATGTGTAACTAGTCTCTTCATTTATGTTCCTCATGGTGTTTCTGGTTGTCAAATTTTGGTTGATCCTTTTTTGGCTCGTGGCCTTGTTCTTTGTTTCACTTCTAGGTAATTAACTAGTTTTAGCCCACTTTCTCAAAAAAAAAAATATTTTCTTTACATTTACTTTGTTGCATCGTAACATTACTTTTTGATTCTTGCAAGAGTTATATTATCATGTCTAGAATCATAAAAAATCGTTGGTGTGATCCATTTTTTGCTTTAGACTATTGTGTTTGGCATTTTTCAAACACTTAAAATTGGGCTTCAAATCAACCATTCACATTTAAATTTAAGATCAAAAAAAATCATTAAAGTTTAACTTCCAAGATCTACTTACATATGTTCTTCTCTTGTGCCAGTTGACCTTGGGGATCAAAAATAATTGATCTTGTTTTTCTTTTTTATGCTTGTTTGTTGGTCTTTCTGTGTAAAAATAAAGCTTTAATATTCAAGGTTGATAAAATACAGATTGCAGTTCAATGTATTAGATCAAGTGTTTTCAAATATGGAAGTGTTAAACCCAAATGCACTTGTTCTAAATCCCTCTCTCTTTTACACTTAAAGTGATCATAATCTTTGTTATTCATCATAAAATCATTTTTTGATTTAGATCATATTCTTTGGTGTGTTTTCCTCATATTGAAATCAAGCTTAAAATGAACCTTTTGCATTTGGATTTGTGATCTAAAATAAACAAATGCTTTTAATCCCCAAAGTCTACTTACATATTCTCTCCTCTAGTATCTTAGTGTTATCTTGATGATAAAAAAATAAGTGGTTTTGTTCTTCTTTATCTAGTAGGCCTATCTAGAGAAGTAATCACTCTACGGGATGAGCTCTACTCTATGTTCAAGTGAAGTATAAAGAGTGAAGGGTGAATTGAAAGACGCCCCTCTTAGACCTGGAATCTTGACAATTTGGGCTAAACCTTTAAGAATTTTATACCATAAGGAAGTGAAGGTGGAGAGTTGGTTGCCCTCTCCTCCCAACTATTTGGCATTATTCTCTTTCATCTATTTATTAGGCCTCACATACCCTTGAGGTATATGGAGGATACCCCTAGTTGTGCTTGTGCAACCTAGATGGAACTTTTTGGTCATATTTTTTTGAGGTGTCTTCTGCATCCAAGGATTGATAAACCCACTTGAGTGGGCTTGTTCATGTGTCTTACGTGTTTGAGTGTTTAGATTACTTTCCCTATTTGAAACCAAAAAGGGACATTTATCCAAATTGAGTCATAATGAAATTACCTTTTACATAAATTTCTTGTGTTTACTTGCAAATTTAATCAAATTAATTTCAAAACAAGCAAATCTTTTATCTTTGTGGATCTAGAGTTATTAACGTGCTTGGTGTATTTTCATGCTTTCTATGTATCATTATGTCTTTTTGTTTATATATTTTGGCAAAAGACATCATCTAATCAAAACACCTACCAAAACCAAACTTCCAAAATTATCACATTTGAAAACTTGAAACTTAAACTCGATACCTTGATAAGATTTGGAGAACAAGATAATGATTTAGAAAGCTTGCCATATCATTACTTAAGTTCATTCAAGTCTAAGTTGGATATCCTAACTTTTTTATTTTCAATTTGCTTTTTGTTTTGTTGGATAAGTCTATTCTAAGTTAAAGAGCGATATCATATTTTATCATTAGTGAATATATTGACTTTTGAGTCTTTGTCTGCTCGTGAATTGGTGTATTTCACTTTTTATCTACTTTATCGTGCTCACAAATCTAGTTCAAGTAAACCTGTATATTTATCTTTATCATTTGGACATTCAGTTTAACTTTGATCAATGTAAACTTTGAAGCAACTAGTATCTTTTATCCTAATCAAAGATCCAATCTCATTCAAAATAATCACACATGACAACCACAAGATCATAACATAAGAAAAACATGGAATCACAAAAAATTGAATTGAAAATATCAACATCTCCAAGAGGAACTAATATCAAGTTGGAATGTGTTCACATTTACCCTCCCTAGAAGATTCTAAAAACACTCAACATTCACAAACTCAGCAAACATATTCATGGGTTCCTCCTATTGAAGAAGATCTAGGAGACCCAGCATTGGAAGAATTAACAGAATTTGAACATGATCCTAAAGAAAACAAAGATCTAGAGCTCCTTGTTGCAAATCTTGAGTATTATTATCAATCGCTATAACCAAAGGGTGTCAAACCTCCCCCTAATGTTATGGTTACTTTGTTGAAAGAACCAGATCTTATAGACTTCACTACATCTAGTCAAATGAAACCAATTGATGTGCATAATTTGTTGACACCATAACATAATGCACATAAGGTCCAAAGGTATTCCTATCATGAGTTGCAAGATCAACTCATCCTTAAGTCTTCTACTATTGTTTCGCCTTCCACTTCCAATATCACCATTAGTATGCCACCACAAGCACCATTCCAAATCGCGTTAATCTTATCTCTTCATACCACTTACCAACAAAGCCCACCTATGACATCCCATGTTTATGAGTAAGAAAATCATATACCATTAATTCGATTGCTTATTTCCACACATTCCACCAAGTCAACCTCTTATATCTACTTAAATCTCACAAATTCAACCCCATATTTCCACCCGTGTTCCCACCAATCCACCTCCTTAGACACCTATAAGTGACTTGGCATCCAAAATTCAAAGCTTGAAGCAATAAGTAATGAATATGCTAACGAGACCTACTAAGAAGAGTTATACACTTGAGAACATATCCCCTTATCTTTTTCATAGATCTATATCCATGATACCTTTTCATCAAAATTTTGACATACCTAGGTTTGATAATTATAAAATAAGTGTAAAATAATTTAACCTAGCTTGCATGGAGGTTGCTTATATGATATTTATTTCATGTGTCTTTTTCCCCATACCTTGGGAAGTCAATCTATTAAGCATTTTTTCACATTTACCTCATGCAATCAAAACCTTCATGAGTTGGTAGAAAAATTCATTTCAATCTTTGCTTACAACATTGAACATGAAGATTCTATAAATGACCTATACAACACAAAACAAATAAATGGAGAGACATTTGCTTCCTTCTTAAAACAATGGAGAAATCTAGCAAAAAAATGTTCTTATCACCTTCCTAAAAACCAACATATCAACATATTTATTCAAACATAAATTCATAAATGTCCTTTCACTTGAAGATCGAATGTGTTGATACATTTGATGCAATCATAGAAAAGGGTATCACCATTGAAGAGGCCCTCATTGCTATAGATCTTGTGAAAATTTACAAAGATAACAAGGACAACCCTCTAGATCTAGTGGTAAACCTCGCCTTTGGTCAAAGAACAAGAATGTTGTCAATGATAGTGTAGTAGAATCAAAAGCTATTCAAACCCCATCTAGCATATCAACAAACACACAAGGTATCATCCTTTCTAAACAAATAACCCCTTTAGGAAAAAAAAATTGAACTATTGAAACAACCTTACAAAAAATGGTTCAAGCTAAGATGATTACATTACCCAAAGTTAGAAATCAAGAACCAGCAATGAAACCCCCATGGTACAATGATAATGAAATTTATGACTACTATAAGATCAAAGTACATAAAACTTTGGGTTGTCTAAAAATCTTGTCCAAGACCTTATAGAAAAGGGTGATTTTATTATTAAAGATATTCCTTCCCCATCAAAGAGTGATCTTAAGACATCCAAGGATCCACTCCTTAAAACATGAAAAATAAGATACCTTGAATAAGGGTAGCAATGTTAACAATGCCAATTATTCTACTGTTCCATATGAGTACACCATAGCTCAAGTAGAAGGATCTCCTTCCATTAAAAATGTAATTCCTATGTATAAAACAACTTGTAGAAGTACAATAGCATTCAATGATCCCCTTCCAAATCAAGATCAAAGTATCCCTTGCATGTCATCTCATGATATCCCTCTAAATCAAGATCAAAAAATCTCTTCCATCATAATGATCCCCTTCCACATAAAAATCAAGATATCCCCACTCCACCTCATGCTCCTATTCCACATCTAAGTGTTCCTTCATCTCCATCTCAAAATCCCAACATCCCTCCTATTACGCCTCATGATCCTAATCCTCCTCAAGCTCAAATCATGCATATTCAAGCAATGTGTATCAAAGCACAAACTAAATTAGCATCCAAACTTTCTCATCAAAAAGCCTTATCTACCCCTAAATCATTTATTCCATCATATATTCCTCATCTTATCCAAATATTTTTTTCCTTTTTTTGATATTGGTTATCCTATCCATATCCTCCATCGTATATTTTGCATCATATCTAAGACTTTGCATCCCACCTTTGATCTTGACTTATCTCTTAGCATTCCTATATATCATTCATCTACAAGCCTACCGAAACGCCATCATCATAGTTACAACAAAAAGGTTAAGACTTGTAGGTTCAAAGTAGAGAATCAACAAACCCAAGTCAAGATTTAATCAGATCATAATAAAGCTTTATCTATTCATCCTATCCCACTATATCTCATCTCTAATTGAGAGCGTCTCCATGAGCTAATCATGGGGTTGGATCTATGTCACTATCTTGAGAAAAAAAAATATCACAAACAAAAAATTGACCCAAAACATCAACAAAGATCAAACTTTGCACTTCACAAGACATGTCGTGAGCTTTCACAAAAATTATAAGAAAGAGGCTAATGGTGATCTAAGTTATCTTCTTACATGCCTACTTGCCTAATCAATCCTATATTTAATATCTATCTAGTTATTGATGTTGTGATAAATATATCAGTTCTATAACTAGCCTTATCTAGCTATCTATGCCTCGATGGATGCATATTTCCTATTGAGTGATATCTATCTATGCTAAGCTTATCCATTTGTCAAGAGATATGTTAGATGTTTACTTGTTTGTCTTTGGTATTTTTCTTATTGATTTATCTTTTGACCATCATCTTTATCTTTTGAACTTTGACCTTAATCTTTAATGTTGATCTTTGATCTATTTATCTTTTGATCCTTTCTTTTAACCTATTCTAAGGAAGCTTAAGGAAGCCTTGATCTTGACATCTCGTTGAAGATTGAGGAACAAAATGTGGTTGGTTTTTTGTATGTTGTTTATAGAATCATAGTCCATGCAAAGGGATACCAAAGTCACCCTAGTTATCCACCTAGGTGTACATATATCCTTTTGCTCTAATAAAATGCTCAATGATAATTCAAAGCATAACAAAAAACAAAGGAAGTAATAAAGTGTGATCGATTTTTCATATGTTGTTTGTAGAATCACAGTCCATGCAAAGGGATACCAAAGTCACCCTGGTTATCCACTTAGGGGTGCATATATCCTTTCGCTCTAATAAAATGCTCGATGGTAATATAAAGCATAACAAAAAAACAAAGGAATCCATCTATATTACATATCCTATCACATATTCATCCACCTTGCATACCTTTTGCATATCCTTCCATTATCACATCCTTTCATTTTGCAATTTTGCCTTCCATTCCATTACCCATTTATAGGCTTCACTTGATATTTGGTTAATGAACTAACTATCACCATTGCCTCTAAGTGTTCACACATCTCTCGCGCACACAATCACATATTCTATCCTTCTACCTAACCTATCCCTTTTTTCAAGAGTTTGACCAAAAATACATTTTTCTAACCAATCTCTCAAAGGGGCATCCATCCATCCTTCCATCCTACTACTATTCTATCATTAGGGCTGACATTTAAAAATAATTGATGCATTTTCATGCCTTCTATTAATTCTTCTATCCATAATAATTATATAATCTTTTTAATTATTAAATTAAGCTAACATTTCCTCTATTAATTACATAATTTTATTATTATTTAATTAATTCATTATCATTTTTTTTATTTTATTAATTTAATAATTTCTAATTAAGTAATTAATTCATCAATTTTCTTCACTATTAATTAAACGGTTTTATCATTTATTAATTCATCTTTTGGTCTACTATAAAACAATTTTCAATAATTATTAATTCGCACACTTATTCCAAAATTAAATAAATTTCAAATAATTTATTTAATTTCCCACCTTACAAAATAAAGCAAACATTTTATTTATCTCCTCTCTGCATTTACACCCTCTTTATTCTTCCACCTCATCAATCCATGTGCTAATTACAGGTCATGCCCTCTCAAAATTTATCATCCATTAATCTTTTTAGTTAATCTCAACCATTGATCAAATGTTAAATGAGGCATATAAATAAGACCTCCACTAATTCATTTTTCTCCTTAGACAGTCGATCATACAAGATAGCACTCTTACTACGAAATCACTAGCATTTTCATGAGCATTATAATTATCATGCAAGCAAGCATCTATCAAGCCTCAATCCTTCATATTATCGTGTTGAGAGCAATCTACATCAAGCATTCAAGTTTACCAAGTAAACAATGGAGCAATCTGAAGTCTTTCTCCTATGGTATCATTGTCTATCATTTGATTTTATACATAGTTAATAGGCTTGATTGAATGTGTGAGAGTGAATTTGGATCTTGCATTACATTGTTGCCTTTATTTAGATTCACATTTCATCCTTCACAATATCTTTATCAATATCCTTACCTAAATAGCTCATCGATATGCTTCTTTACAAAATAATAATAAATAACTAATACAATCTTTAAAAATTAGCAATATGAATTCAAATAACCAATTAACACCAAGAGGCTCGTAATTATTTAAGGAGTCAATAAAAGGATTAAACTCATAAAGAGAAATGTCATTTTACAATACCATGGTATCGCTCTTCAACTTACAAAGGAATAATATTCCTACACAACTTTTCAACCCTCTAAATACCATCATTGGTAAGTAGAGTCTTATAAAAGAAGAAATATACTCATCATCTAAACATAACACTAGTCCCCACGCACATTAGTAAGACATTTTTTCTTGACATGTTCTACTTTAAGCATTTAAAAAATGCACCTGGTATGCTTGTTGCCACTCTTAATCTAAGGCATCTTAGATCTAATTCTAGAATCTTAAGCAACATAACTATAATGTCATCTCTAATCATGCTTGGCATTTGGATTAGCTTGCAACTTCTCCTCTGATATAACAAGATTTTCTTCCAAATCTCTAGCAAATTTCTTTATTCTCCCAGCCTTAAAACTTCCCAATAGTTCTAAAGAATCTAAGTCGAACAAAAACCAAAGTCATTCCATTAATTAATTTTAAAAGAATACAGACCTAACGATCTAACAAGATTACTATCGACTTTGAGACAATCAAAATAATCACTTTCATGAAGATGACTGGCATAAGCATAAACAACCTCTCTTCCTTACAAAGAGCTTGAATTAGGGTCTCAATTAAGCATAAGAATGATTTCAATAAGATGATCAATTAAGGTATAGGGTTACACAAGAACCACATTGTTATCAACCATGTGTGGGAAACATTAAAAACCTTTTTGCGAGTAAAATATATTCATTCTAAGATAAAGCCTTCATAATGCCAATATGATTGTTGGACTAAATAAACTAAATGCTATTATTTGCTTTCTTGTTTTATATTCAAATAAATTGGTTTTGAAGGAACCATAAAACATGTACATTAGATAGATCAACACCTTATACAACAAATTTTCAAATGGGGCAAAAATGCTAAAACTACAACCCAACTGTCAAGCAAGATCCAACATAACTACAACCAAGTTACCAAGCACAAAAAGAGTACCTACCACTCCAACCTAAAAAATGCCGAACCCTACCCTACTAAACCTCACACCCTTGAACTCTACTACATGATTAGGAGACAAAATTTCAATTTTGTCTTTAAACAATTGTCTAAGTTGTGATACTATCCAAGTACTTAGACCTAAGAGAGGTAGGAGACTCTCTCAAAGAGGGCCCATCCAACAACACAATGCCAACGAGTACATCTAGCCAAAGATGTCAATTCTCATTTAACAACCTCAAGAGTATTACAAAAATTTTGTTGAAACAAAGGGTATTCGCTTCCTTGTTATTACCAAGAGGATCAACTAGATTGTGTACCCTTTTCATTTTAGACTAATAAACAATTCACTATCTTTCTAGTATTTTCTTTGAATTATTCTCAACAATATTAAAACCACCCCTTAAAACCCAATACTTTGGGCAAGTTAATGGCTAGTTAGCTCTCAAACTAATATTTTCTCTCTGATAATTAGAAGCATACAATGAGCATTACCAAACTAGCACCCCTAGTAATCCACAAATAACCAAACTAACTAGTTATAAGGAGATGAATTGTTACCCACAAGACAAGGGAACACATGATAGAACCCCTCCCTCCCTTTATGATGCATTCTTCCATATATATTTCAAAACATGGTATAAAGGAAAGGAGTTTCATGGTATAAAGAAAAGCCAAACTCCTTGACTTCTAGCAACATTAAACAACTCAAATTATTTCTAAAATTACAAAACATTCTTACCATTTATCTTCTATCAATGGTTTAAAGACCCGTAACATTCCAATAAATACACTTCAAATTCATTTAGAGAATAGATGAGAGTTTAAGGGCCATCTAAAGTCACTTAAAAAATTTAGGCAAATCAAAATAAGGCCAATCCTTCGTCGCGTGTCCATTTATTCAAAAAACCCAAAAATTGAAACTTGTTTTTTTAACTTCGCATTTAAACATGTGTTCTCAAATTGGAAATAACTTCTTAAATTTCTTCGTTTGGTTTAACAAAGCTTATATCAGTCGAGTCTCGTGAGACTTTTATACTTTAAAAGTCTTCTTTTAATTACTTAAATGGAGTATTTTAATTTTAATGGTTTGCCTTTGAAGAATTATAAAACTAAAATTCTAAAAATGTGCTTACGATCATTAAATTGCCCTAACTGAATGTTTTAGTCCATGCATAACTCATGGGTAATGAGCTCGAGAGCATGTCAATTAAATTTAATTGTAAAACATGGTGAGTTTTATTCACATTACTGGATTAAAACTTGTTTTAGATTAAGACAAAAATAGGTTTTGAAGGGGCCTGAAACCCTTTACAAAAGAAGATCCGTTTAGACTTAACAAGACATTAAGCTCAAACCGATCACTACAACAAAACAGCCCCATAGAAGACAAATACAATGTAATACTGATGGGGCAGAGACAAGCGAACCAAGGAAAGAGTTCCCAAAAACAAAGACATGGGTTTTAATAGAAGGCTCCCACAACCTGAACCAAAATTAAAGAAAGACCAGAAAATCCAACCAAAGCTCCCCCAACCAAAAACCATCAAGATTTACACTTTGCACTACTCTTGTAGGAACGAAGAGTCATATCAAAAGAGGGTTTTGAAGGCTTACCATTCTTTCCCTTAACAGTAATACAACCCTCCTCCACCTGAGCTGCCTTGTCATGCCAAGCCAACAAAAGTCCACCATCAAGCGGAGAAGGAGAACCAGTAGAAAGAGTAAACACCCTATCAAAGGAATCAAAAGCTTTCCTCTCAACATCAGAAGATTCTCCAAGATTGATAGCAAGAACACTATCACAAGACAAAGCAACCTGGGGCACAATCCCACTCACTTTTGGGGAAGCACCATGTACAGCCTTCTCTGCATCAACTTTCCTTCGCTTTGAAATATCCAAAGATGTCGCATCAACATTCACCGGAGGGGATGCCGCAACACCCTATGAATCCGAAGCAACCACTTGAGAAAAACTCCTAGGTTGCTCAGATTTTTTCTCAATCGTTTAGTGTTGTTCAAAAGCCCCTTTCCACCACGAAGCTGCCATAGTCTTTTTCTCTAATCCGCATTGTGTAGCCGCATGACCTGTTTTAAAACATCTACACCGAAAAGGTAACCCCTCATAGTCCACAGATTGAACCCAGCAACCCTTAAAAGATTTGAGCACAATATTAGCAGGCAGCCCTTTTGCGACATCCATATCAACCAAAATACAGTCAAAAGTGGAGTGAAGAATATCAGAAGATTCACCATCCACCATCAAAAAATCACCAAGGGCATCACCCACTTCCTCCAAAAGAGGATCAACCCAAAGATGAAGGGGAAGATTAGGCAGCCGAAACCCAAATCGGTATCATGTTCAAAGATTCAAAAGAGGGATTAAAATCCTCATGCCAAGGTTTAATCATCAACATGAATTTGTCCTCCTAGCTAAAATAAAACCTTTGCTTAACTTTAAAGGTTTGATCTTACAAGTGTTAGATAAAAACTTAACTTTACTGGATAAAAACTTGTTAAAAGGGCAGTATTCTATGTTATTTGTAGCGATTGAATGTATATGGTTGAACTCTGTCAAAATACCATTGCTTAACTTTAAAGGTTTGATCTTCCAAGAGTTAGATTTAAAAATTACACTACATAAAAATCTCCTTGTTTTGGCTGGTTTATTTGTCTCTGTATTTACTCTTGCACATTCCCTTTGGTTGTCAATATCCTTTACCATGATCTCTTACATGCTACAGCACACATCAGTTTCTTTAAATGCACAACTAATTTTTCCTGCATTACTTAAGTTCAAGTTTATGTTCGTTGATTTCCTTCTTGCGATGATGATTTTCCTCTAAAATGCAGTTTAAAGAATTGATTAACAGTGATGTTAATAAAGAGTTGATTAAAATTGTGGTTCTCAAGAGTTAAATGATTTCTAGCAAAGCCTAGATCGAATTCTACAGGAAGCCGAAAGCAAAAAGATGTCCTAATTTCTCATTAATGGAATTTCTTGCAACGGTAAAACTTTCGTAGCATATCATCTCATAAATTTCTAAAATGCTAAAAACTTGAGTTAACATGTACATCATCAACACATTCCTTTATCGTAAAGAATCAAGATATCATGTCCATAATACAATTTTGCTAGACTTCCACTTTTTAAATGATAGATATAAGCATCCCTATGAACTTTCCCTCTCTATAGTATTAATAACATCTTTTTCAAAAGAGAGAAGGATGTTTGCTAAGCATTGACATAAATGTATGGCCTTCAAATCATAATTTTTAATCCATTACTTTCTGGCATAATTGGCCAATAGGCTATTCTCTGGGCTGTCAAGTTTAAGAAAATTTAAGAGAGTTTTTACACCAAAAAATGTTATTCAATCGTTGAAATTGTCTCATTTTTGGGGGGAAAAAAATCTTTTAATACAACAAAACACTTCCGACTGTCATGTGTCCATATTCTTATGGGCAAACCCACTGCAACTCTTAACAATGCAAGAGACCTCTTAACAAAGGCCATTAGAAATAAAAACCAATTGACTGCCTGCATTTAGGACTGATCTGACTACTCGGGCAGGACAGCTCCACCGTTCCGACAGATTAACTACCATAGTGCACCCTCCACGTAAATGGTTGATTGCTTGAGGTGAAGTTACTTACCAACCAACAAACCGGTGGCCCTTCCTGAAGTTGGACAATAAATTATCACATTGATGTTCTCACTTCTCAGCATGACGAGTGGCATAGAAACCTAATATGTTTGGCTTCAAGTCAGACCCCACCTGCAAGGATCTGACTTCAAGTGGAAATGAACTTCTATGTTGTAACAAAATGATGTTAAAAACTAATCTTTCTTGCATGTAGTCTGTACAGTGTGGTTTCAACCTCTCAACGAACTCATATCAGGTTCAAGATAACTAAAGGTCCAATACAGAAACGAACCTTGTGGAAGCCTGCAAGGGAATTCTTTCCTTTAATGCATTCCTCCAATTTTCTACTCCTATGTTTCTATTCTCAAAATATACTGAGATGAGAAATCTGTGTGTGTGCACGCACACAAATCCTACATGATCTCACTATTCATCAGAAATCATAATCTCAACTCCAAAGTCGTTACCACAGGAAACTTACCTTCAAGGGGAGCTCAGGTCCTCTAATGCTGATTTCCCACTAATCGCTGATTCCCAGTAATCACAAATAAAATGCATTCAGGAGACAAAAAACCAAAGGGCAAAAATTTAATTTAAGCACTATCATGTTACATGGTTGAAGACTAAATGATAGTTAAAGCAAAAAGATTGGAAGCTTTCACCTAAGATAAAGTGCTGCCCTCAACTTTGAAATTTTCATTGTGTCTACCATTTATTATTTCTTTTCAATTACTAAGCAAAATATTAAATAATAATATTCCAGCTTCTATTTCTACCAATTGACCACTGCCAGTTACACGTAATAAGGTTTCTTAGCAGTTCTACCAGTGGTCAATTGGCTGAAAGTATAATCCAAATAGTGGTACACCTAAGGCATAAAGAAACTTATGCTTACGTTCATAATAGATTGGAATACTATCAGTCACAGTATGTAAGGATTACGTCAATGGCTAAACATAAGTAGTGCCACATGATTTGCCAGCCAAAAAGAAAGAGTGTCAACCAATGGCATATCTATATATAACTTTTACAGCATTGTGAACTAAAATGGTATAGAAGGAACTCAAGACTCGGGACAATATAGTTTACTTGAAATTGTCTTTAAAATGTATGTAGTCATGGTTTGAGTGGGCACCAGTCATAAATGGCCATGGTCCTTGATATTCATCTGTACTTCCAAAAGATGGTAAGGAAACTGTTCCATTTTGCTGGCTACTCTAAATAGACTGAAAGCCAAGAGATCCACATGATGTCATGCATACCACCTCAATTCACCAAAAACTGATGTCATATGATAGTGCGCAGTATTTAGCAAGACCATAGTAGCATTAAAAGCTATAAATTAATGTTATTGTGGCCTGCATTTGTCATGTCATTTAGCAAGTTTTCTAAAAAGTGCCCCTCAGATTATTTATTTTTATCTATCCTCTTTCATCATATTTTTGTGCTTAGAGGCACAAAAAACACATCAGACTAAAATCTTTTAATTAAGGAGCCCCATCAAGCTATTTCCAGCATTTCAGGATACACTCAACCGTGGGCTTGTCTGGCCATCCCCCAAAGCAGCACGTTTCTGGGATTTTATCCCTGAAGCAGCATACCCCTAGTACAAATGCATCTTGAGGATGCTGCATGGGCATCAAATACATCCATATGCAAATTGCATGGCAATCTACAGTATGTCCACACATCTCTGGGACGGGATGGGGGAACCAGGATGCCCCCAGCATCCCAAGTATGGATGGATGTCTTCCCATCCCAAGGATGCAAGGACATCTTAAGACACAGACAGCTCCATTTTTTTTTAAATACGATTTAGGAAAAAACATTTACAATCTAAAAGAAAACAAACATGAATTTGAAAACAGCACCCCCAACACCTTTGTAAACCTAAAAATGATGATAAAAAGAGTGATGAGTTTCACGCTTAACAAGAGAATGACCTGGAGAAAAACAAGATGAGGAAAAATACTCAGCTGGAAAAAAGAAATCAGGCATAAAAAAACTTATACACCTACTCAAGGAGCTAGAACAGCCACTGGAGGAGCTTGAGCAGCCATACAAGCAGATGAACGAAGCTATTAAAGCTGTTAAAAGTGAATGGCAACCAACTCAAGAGCAGATAAATGAGGATACAACTCTACTATGGACACTTACTGTCAGCTCCTTTGTTACTTAAGAGGAATTGATCAACCTATAGCTTCACCCACTATATCAGAAGGAATAAGCTTACCTTAAAAAGAATGGAGAAGCTAGTTATAATTCAGTGCAATGCATTTTTAGGAACAAAATGCATCTTAGTCTTGTGAAAGTCTAGCAGCATGACAGGATGTTGACCTTGACAATTCAAGGGTAATTAAATAAGCGTAGGTAGTACAGGGAGCACCTTAAGAAACAAAACCCAGTTAAAAACTATGGCTATTCAAAAAATCCCTTCCCACTTCTTAGAAGCACCTGATTTTTCATTTTTTAATTTTTTCAACTTCACATTCCAGGAAAAAAAAATTCAGACTTACAGGACAAATACAAACAGATGAATAGAGGGATCAATGATCAACAAATTACAGCACATCATCAGCATCGCTTGTTTTCAACCTTTACAAATTCCTTTTGTGTATTTTCAAGCTGCCACATGAAAGAGTCAAGGTCCATAAGGGCCATTTTTTAAATCAATTTTGCTTGACTAGAGTTAAGTTTTTTATGTTAGGGTTTCTAACTTTTTAAATAAGGTTTTGGATGATCATGAGAGTAGTCATATCAATATGTGGACAGCAGGGATCCAGGGGCATTCTGTAGTGAATTACTCTCAAATTCCAGGCGAGTACCAAATTTTCAATCACATACAGGTTATCCATTGTACAGAACAAAATTTGAAGAAACAACTGACCTCTAGTCACCATATTTGGCATGAAATAACAATTGCACATTTTTTTTGTGTATTATGAGTATTTCTGCCATTTTTTTATTTGCTGGGGTTTTCCCATGTTTTCTCCATTTTTAAGCCCATGTAATTGAATTGCATTTACACTTTTAACTTCCCGCATATATGGAATGTTACTATGGTTAAGAGTGTCCTACTACAAGAGCCTTATGATTCAGAGCACGGTGAAGATAACAGACTTGGCATTGCTGACCTATACCTAGACCTAAGATGAGGATGATTAATTAATGCTTTGGAATCTATTATGCTTTCTAGAATCATAAGACTTTATGGACTCTAACTCTGTTTTATTTTTTACTCAGCAATGATCATTTGATGTTTGCACTTTTAAACTTCTGAATTGCCCTTTCTCATTATGGATTATTGCTTTGAAACTTTGAGTTTATTAGTTTAAAGTTCTTAGTTTAATCATTTGATCTAATAAATCAATAGTAATGTATGCCAATGGATTTTAAGTTCTCCCATTGATTAATTTGTAGTTGAAAATTTTAAACTTGATTACTTTTTTCATGTTTTAATTTTTGTACTTCAAAAAATATAAATTAGATTAATGTTTATTGTTATTTTTAATGTTTTCCTATATATTTTTTAATAAATAATTTTATATCATGTACCCTAGCCATCCCAAAGATAGGGCCAAAACCCTGGACATCCCAGAAACTCCGTGGAGCATACATTTTACACTGAAAAAACTACTATTAAACCCTAATGACTCATGAGGGTCATTTTACAATAACGAGGGTTTTAGTAAAAAGTTAAAATGCATGGCTGTCCCTAAAATAGTGTCATGGCCCATGATGACACATCCTACCATCTTAGACTCAATCCACTGATTTTTACGTACACCATCCTAGGCAATTATAAGATACTTTTTCTCCCCCAAACCTAAATTATTTTTATTATTGCCAGTTTTATAGAAGTAACGGTAAAGGTAGACATCATTTCTAAGGTCACAACTATGCAAGACACCAATTTGGTGTATTAGACCACCTGCTGCAAGCATTCCATAGAAAAATTGGTTTTCCCACTTTAAATTATATTATTTTGAGGTACCCTAGTACCCTACCTTCCCTAAAATTCAAACTTCTAACCTCTTTGGGCAATAGTTGAAAAACCTGGACTTGATAATAACTTGGCTGACCCAAAAAATTTAAAAACTTTGGGTAAAATTTTGGCTATAACTTGGCAGAACTTTCAACATTAAAAAATAAAAAAAATTATAAAAAATTTCTTCAAAAACATGCACATTACTGAATTTTGGGAACATATTACTGATTAGACCAAAAATAAGTTCAACGTTGTGTCCACCTGTACTATTACCATTTAACAAATGACCATAAAATTTTAAGGCGCACGAGAAAATAAGCACCTACAACTACTTGAAAAGATAATGTAATAGAATCTTTAAAGGGTTAAGAGATCATTAAATTTAGATAGAAGACGAAATTGGCAAGCTCTAGTGGCTGCTGCCAAATTGAACTTTGATGGTATGTCAAGGGGCAATTCTAGCCAAGCAGAAACAACGTACCTACGACAGAGTAGGGAGGTGTTGTGACCTTTCCACACATCGCCCCTATGCTAACGAGGACCCCCTCTTTTCCAGCTTCCTGCGTTGTTAGGTTAGGATTTTGGCTGCTTAGTGGGCAATTTTGTGTTTCCCGTGCCCAAGTCTCGGAGTTTCGATCATGCCTAGTGCCGTCTAAGGTTTTTGAAGTGTTAGGATCAAGTTGCAAAAAATGATATTTTAATGATCCTAAGTTTTGTTAAGTGTAGACCTTTTGAGCGTTAACGTGTTTTTAAACACGCGCATCAAATGATTTTAAAGTGCCAAGGTATTCACAAACCTTTTGGAGTTGTTTTCTCGCTCCTAAGGTAGTATTTAAGTTGGTTTCGCACTTTATTCCAATATTTTCCTATAGTTTCGCTCATATTTTATGGAAAATTAGTATAAGTCCAGTCAAATTTAAAGTCGCTGAGTGATTTTGAGTGGTTAAAATGATAAAATCCAAAGGGAAATCCTTATTCCAAGGGTTAAAGGGTCAAAATCTATGCTAGAGGTGATTTTCCCCTCACATTCCAGACTGCCCAACCCATTCCCCCACTCAAAATCCATACTACACATGGGTTTCCCCTGGAATCCATACTGGCCACTAATTTCCCCCACTATTTATCCACACTTGGATCGAATTTCCCCTGGAAGTGTTAAATTTGGCTAAGTGTCAGGATTTATCCAGACTGCCATCGAATTTCCCCTGGGAGTGCGGACTGGAGTGCAAGGATAATTCCATGCCTTTGTCGATTTTCCACCAAGATTTTTGTGACAACTAAGTGAGGATTTTTGTAAGGATTTTTTTCCAGATTTTTATCCAGACTGAGGTCGAATTTCCCCTGAGCATTTTTGTACGGATTTTTGTCTGGATTTTTATCCAAACAGGGATCGATTTTCCACTGGGAACATTATGAAGAGTTTTGAGTCCAGATTGTTATCCAGACTGAAGTCAAATTTCCACCAGGGAGGTATTTTTTCAAGTTAAGTGAGTTTTGAGTGTGGATTTTTGTCCAGACACACGTCGAATTTCCCCTAGGGGTTGATTTTTGCAAAATGAGTGCAATTTTGTCTGGATTTTTGTCCAAACTGACATCGAATTTCCCCTGGATAGGTTTTTATGTGCACTTTGATGAAATTGAGCATGGATTTTTATCCAAGCATGGATCGAATTTCCCCTATGGGGCAAATTTTGACACTTAAGTGATTTTTGAAGGGATTTTTCAATCCCAACCTATAGCGATTTTCCCCTAGAGGCTTTATTTTGGATTTAATTTGAAATATTTTAATAAATAAGCCCCATTTTGATTGCTTTTAAATAATTATTAATGATTATTTAAAATTTAAAAGCAAATTTAATAACTTGCAATAATTATTAAATGTTTAAACCTTCTAGAAGCAAGTTAAGGTTTCACCAAGCAAGTATTTATACAAGTGTTTTATCCCACATTGCTTGTGTGGTGAAAGTGAAGAATGAAAGCGAGTATATGAGAGGAACTTCAGCATTATTTTATTATTATTTCTGTCAGGTGTCTCCATGAAAGTGATTTTTCTCCAAGTTGGGCGAATTTTTAGCGAGGCATTTTTGTGAAGTGTGGGATTGAGGATTTATTTTCCTCCATTTTTTCCAGCTTGCTGATCTATCCTCCTTGGCTGCCATTAAAGACCAGTTTCAGATTTTCGATTTTTGCTAAGTTTGGTGATTTTTCCAAATTTAGCATTTTTTGGTGAAAGTTGGCAAATTCACGATTGGAGACTTGGGCGATTTTTCCTCCACCATTTTTGCTGTTGTTCAGACCTTCATTGTTGCAGATCAAGGCTGCCATTGACATCAAATTTTCAGATTTTCCATTTTGGCGCTAGACTTGGGAAATTTCGATTTTGCTTGGGAGGTGTTTTGATGCCATATTTTGATGATTTTCATGCATGTTTGGTGGCTGCCATTACTTCCAGGATGCTGATTCGCTTCAGATCTGAGGTTTGCTTCAGATTTTGACCTCCATTAATGGCTGCCATTAATTTTCAGACTTAAGTTTTTATTGCCCAGCCAATTCCAACTTAAACATTTAGCATTCGGAGGTGTTTTATGGAGCTTTCTGTGCATTTTTTAGACCATTTTATCGCTGTTGCAGGTCTGAAACTCCATTGTTAGGCGGTTGTCCTCAGAAATTTTCATTTCCAACCACCTAACCAACTTTGGCGAATTTGCTTGGGGCTGTTTCCTTAGCAATTTTTTCATCATTTTCAGGGATTTAAACCACTTTGCAAGGTGCTGGTAAGTCTGAAGTATTCGATTTTCAGACTTGTCCTCAGAAAACTAAATTTTACCAGCCATACTTACATTCCAGAAAATGATTGGTTTCATCAATAAAACTGATTTTTATTGATTTTATGCACATTTTGAAGATTACAACATGTTTTGAAAGACTGATTTTTAGGTTGTCTTCAGATTTTGACCTCTATTGTTGACTGCGGAAGGTGTCTTCAGACATTCATTGTGTGAAAACACAACCTTTCACACCTCTCCTTAGTCATCACTTATCCGGTATACTCCTTTGCATTTTTGCTTGCATATTTTCTAAGCGTAAGGAGGTATAAATGAATTTTATGGAAGGCTTCCATGCCTTAGTGTTGGCACACTTTGAACGTAATTACTAAAATTTACCAAGTGTATAGATTATTTTCTTGATTCCATGCTCTAAATTAGCTAAATCTTTAGAAAGTCGGGAATTTTATTACGGATATTTTCGTAAGTCTAACTTCAAGCTTCGTACAGGTGCGATGTCAAAGTCAGGATACAAGGAAAGGAAATAACTGTTGAAGACGTTGGAGACTGGATTTTATCTAGAGTTTAAGATTTCATCCAGATGGAAGGAGATCGCGGATACAAGCATGCATTTCCTGGACTTCGACCAGATGCAGCGTCGGATGTTCGGAGTCAGAGATCAGGTTCCTTCCCCAGCATATGCAAATATTATGAAGACTGGCATTTTCCATGCCGCTGGGTTTCCACAATCCATACAATGTAGTGAGTTGATCCTGGAGTGTGCACGATGTTACGATCCACTCACAAGAATGATCAAGAGTCCTAAGGGCGTTGTCATCACCTACCTTGCTGAGGATGTCATTGCTGAGGTGTTCGGAATTCCACGCGGAACAGACATGAAGGATGTGACCAAGGAGGATTATGCAGACAGATACACGAAGAAGATGGTTGTATGTAAGAATTTAATTAACAAAGAGTGGATGATTGAGCCTAGGTCTCATCATTCCAAGGCTCCCAAGACACTTATGTGCATAGATTTTAAGGAGGAATATAGCGATTTGATATTCCTACTCAACAGAGTGATGGAAATGCTACAGGGAGCAATATTTCAAGGATGGATGTTCTAGTTCATCCAGGATTGTCTTAGAGGAACACTAGTGAATTGGTCCAAGATCATAAGTGACAACCTGGATTTCCAGTTGAGGAATGTAAAGCGGTCCAAGTCCTTCGCCATGACTTCTTACCTGGTGTACCTACTTGCACGATTTGTTTCATACAGAGGATTAATATGCAAGGGTGAAGTCGGGAATGGGCAAGGACAGTTTAAGAGTTATGAATGCTACCCCCAGCTGAGCATGCACAGAATTGAAGACTATAAGAGAGTGAATGATGCATTCACTATGTACATCACACGGATGCTGCAAGGCGGAATCCACAGAAGATTGTCCAAGGAGGCAACAGAGTTAATAGAAAAACATGGATCGTGGTATATACAGTTTCCCACTTTCACATACCTCAGGATTCATGGGTTTCAATCTGAACCCTACAGACTTCCTAGGTATCCAACTGACAGAATGATATTGTTGGAAGTGGTGAGACAGCTTCTAGAGTTCGATGTTATCCAGAGAGAGAAGCACAGGACAAAAATGACATTCCCTATTTCAGTTGGGAAGACGTCAGAGGTTTGTCAATCCGCCATAGCTGCCAGCACTGCAGGTGAGGAGATTGCATTCTACAGATTTGCTACCTACAAGAAAAGAGAAAGATTCGATCCAGACAAGAAGGTCGGAAGGATTAGGGGAGAGAAGTTCACTCATAAGGTTGACATAAAGGATTATTGGGCTAACTTGATGGACAAACAAAAAGTGAAGAGAAGAATGTGGTCCAGAATGTCAGTGGATTTCATGAGGAAGTGTGGACTTTTCCTCATTCCTGATCAGGTATTAGATGATAGAGATCATACACACCCACATTATGAGAATGAATGAAGAAGGCAATCCTATTGCCAAATTGGTCAGAGTCAAAAGAGATTGACCTGAATACATTGATGAGAGAGGTCTTGAATTTCTCCCGCACATGGGTAGATATGCAAATGAACAGATTAGTTAACATGGGCATTCCCTTCACTTATGAAAGGATGAAGCTGGAAGAGTCTACTTCCGAGGATGATCAGAGGACTGTCAGTGATGTCAGGATTCATGCAGACGAAGAGAGTCAAGCTCCCAAGAGAAGGAAGAACATGCCTGGAGAAGTCAAGGCTAGAGGGAAGAAGATTGAGGAGGTGAAGAAGAAACAGAAGACTATCACTCCACTTATCATTCCTTCACCCCCTCCCAGTGTCTCATCAATCGAAGTGATTGAAGTAACAGAACAAAATAAGGAGACTCAGCAATGTTCCAACACAGTGATACTACCAGAGAATATTCAGGAGTTCCATGCCACAGCGACATCTGCACCTCCTGATGAGAATAATTATTAGTCGGAATCCCTACTGTCCTTTTGGAAGTTAGCTTGGGAAATGAGGTATATGATTGGACCAGGAATAATCCTGATGATAATAAGGATGTTATCTCGGCATTGAAAGGACTGGATCGAGAAGTATGTCTTGATGATGGTATGGAGATGGCCCCTATTCCTGAATGGCTGAGGAGAAGCATAGAAAAAAGTAAACAAATGATAGAGGTACAGCCTATTGATGATATTGATGACTACCTAGCTAGGAGTGCTAAGAAGGAGCCCAAGAGAGCGGAGATTTTGTCACACATAGCTAGAGATGAGACAGGAATGTGGATTGCGCAGGTTGTTGTTCCTAGAGTCGGCGTGACAGCGGACACTGCTACTCCCATGGATTTCCAGATCACTTCAGTCACCCTTGGTCATCCATCCGCAGGGCAGGAATTCCAGGAGATTGGTGACAACCTCTAGGCAATCAATGCGAGGTTAAACACAACGATTGTGGAGAATGAAAGGTACAGAGAAGAAAATATTAGACTCAGAGAGTATATTGCAGGGACAAGGCGTGGAGATCCCACCCTTATTTCCCCTATTGCAGTTGACCATGGAATACATTCACACTGCGAGGTAGCGAGAGGTACGCACTCAGAGGTGGAAAAGTGGATTGAAAGCACAAGAAAGCAGGCAGATGATTTCCTTACTCAGTTTGTTCATGCATATGATAAGACAACAACGCTCGTATTCAGAATCCAATATTTGGAGGGAGTTTGGGAAGAGTTCCGGCCTATTCAAGACAAGACTATTCCACGCCTCCTGGCTTGAAGAAGGTTCCTAATTCCACCTTGGTCAACGATAACATTGTGCACAGTGGAGACAGATACGATTTCCATGGCTGGTATTGTGCATTAGCCTTGAAGAAATCAGCTTATGAGAACGCCCAATCGAGTTGTATGGAGATGGAACGATTAATTCAAGACATTCAAATGAAGATCTTTGCCTCGATTGAGGAATTATTGGGTGTTGATGTTAGTGATGCTAGTGGTTTACACTTAGCCGAATTAAGAGACAAAATAAAATTTATGTATTTTTGCCAGTTGGACTCTTTGAAGAAGAGTCAGATAGATGACTTGGTCTCTTTGTTGATTCATGTTCATAATTCGCAGAAGCTTATGCCAGAATGGGAGAACACTTTGAATGCTTGCTCGGATTCGTTGGACATGATTGATTTACAGCAGGATACCTTGCCTAGCATTTCCATGGAGGAGTTAGATTCGATATTGGCTAGATTCTTGGAGTATGCTAGGAGAGAGAGAGAGATGCAGGGAGGCATCTTCTAGAAGATTCCCCATATGATGACTAGGTATCTTTTTATTGGGCCATATGTTGGTGGCGCCATTTTTGATGTAACCCTAATTAGGGCAATTCTAGGGCCCTTTGTCTCTCATTTGTAAGAGAGTTTTTTTGTAGAATTGTTGGTATATGCTACAGCTATTTGAATCCTAATCATTGTTCAATTGTTGGTGATTTTGCTCTTCAAATGTTGTATTTGCATTCATGGTTCTCAATTCCTCCAAGTTAGATTAGAATTTAGATTAGAATTTATTTTCATGTATGTTAGATTGAGTGGAAGATTTGTTGAATTCGTTTATGTGGAATCCTTAATCCATACCACTAGCCTCTTTCCGCTGGTAAGTGTGCCTTGTGTGGTCAACTGGAGTTTGAGTAAGCATAACTTCAACTATTATGCGTCCGTTGACAAGCGTCAACTTGGATGGTGTCTACGTTTGATGGTAATAGTCTGAAAAGCATTAAGTATACCTTAGATGATTGCACTAAGCTTGTGTCAATACCTGATTGTGAGACCTTGCCTGGTTTGATTCCACTAGATCCATTCATCATTTCCTACATTCCTAGGATTAGAATAGATTTCCTGAACCCTATTCTTTTTCCCCCTTTTTTAGTAAGAAGTAAATCCACAGCCTTATTGATAAATCTTAAGTTGTCAGCACACCTATTCCGCATCATTCATGATAATCCAAACATTTGTGTAAGTCCCCAAAGTTAAACACAGCAATTCACGTCAACCACTGAACTCACCCACTCGTCAAGACCTGACATGTAGAAACCTTGGAATCATTTTAGTTGATCTCATTCTTAGCATCTGAGGTGATTTTGTTCAAGAGAGGGTAAATTACTTTGGTAATTTATTCTATATTGTTATGTGCATAAAAAACACATCAACAGAAGGGTAATTTCTTGATAGGGGTGTCTTGTTATCTTAGATCCAAAGTCAATAATGCAGCTGAATGGAAGGCTTTAATTGCAAGTTTAAATATGGTTTATACGGTGGGCTATCGAGAGATTGAGATAGAAGGAAACTCTCAAGTAGTGATAAAGGCAAGGACAAAGGCACATAGCCCAAGCTGGAAGACGAGAAAATTTGAGACAGTGAGGATAAGTCATTGTTATTGCAAACAAAATAAGAGGGCTAATTTTTAGCCAATAATGGGATAGATTTTTTACTACCATTGGAAGTATTGATGTAAAGGAATGGGTATTTTTATCTTCAATCATAGAGTTGGAGAGAATGATGAAGTGGTGGGATGCTTCAAAGATTATTTATGATTGCTATTTAGTGTCTTACATAGCATGTATTCACTCATGTGTGAGCTTTTTTCAAGGTGTATGCTGTAATGAGGCAGAACGGGTTTTATTGTTGCGGTCTATCAATATTGCACTCATAGTTTTTGGTGGTTGGCACACTGATGTATTTTTTGGTGTAAGTGAATTGGGTGGGCTGTCTCTGGTTTTGTTTTAGCCTTTCCGTTATGGATGATTCTTGTACTAAGGCCCCAAAGGACTCTTTGAGGAAAGGTCATGTTTAGGTTGATGAAGATTTTTTTCCTATCCAACAATGCAGGCTCTCAATCTTGTGAAGGTGCTGCTAGGTCTGAATGAGGTGGCAGATACATACATTATTTAATCAGTGGAAAATGATATCAGCAAACTTTCATAACCAGTTAGACATAAGGGATAGAAATGTGGAAGTGAGAAAATGCTTTGTAGAGCTTTTATTGTTCAATGTGGCTAGTCAGATAGGTTTAATGGCGTAAACATTGATGATGCTCTCTTGTGGTGTTTTCATGATGTGGAGGCTAGAGGACAGGTTTTTGTGGTGGATTTAAACACCCTTAACAGGGGTGCTGGAATTCTCATGGATTTATATCAAGTTATTTGGCAGGTGATAAAACGTATAGTGATTTCTCACCACAATGGACCATTGGAAGTAACTCGTCGTTACTTTCTCTCTACATTTGCAAAAAAAAATTGACATGGCCAATTTGTTCGGCAGAATTCATTGATGGCATTTGTTTAGCTGGTCTGAAGTCTCCCTCTTCTCCTGTCATGGTCAAGGTGGTTCTGATCTCAGGTAATGGCACATAAGTGTTTTCTGTTAATGTTAGAATAAGAAAGGTAAGACACGGCAATCTGAAACTTAGAAAATTTTACAAGAACAAGATACGCAGAATTCTATCCTGGGAAAACCCTCCACCTGAGGGTGAAAAACCCAGCCACACCAAAAATCAACCTTTATTGAAGGAACAAAATTTGAATACAATGCTCTCAAGCAAGATTGCTAACACTTAACAATCAATGGTAGAAGCTGATAATATATCAGAACTGAAAGCTTCTACAAATAGCAGAAGAAGAAGATACAAAACTCTCAGCTTAAGTGATCACATATAATAGACTCTCTCTTGTGAACTTCATACATCACACAAACAGCAACACGCCTTTTTAAAGGCAAGGCTTGAAACATCTCTAAGATGGAGGAAGACGAAGGGCCAACACTTCATACGTACAAAACCCAAAGCGGCAGTTATATTGAATGCCGTTACATATTCTGCCACCAACAAGAGTCGAATACACCATCACATTGAATGCCATCACTCCCTCTTAGCAAAGGAGATATCATTTACAGATATTCAAGTCATGGAGTCTCTCAACATGACAAACACAATGGCTACACTTTATCACGGATTCTCTCAACGTGATAGCATCATGGATTCACTCAACAAGATGTTCGCCATGGCTACTCCCATGTGTGAAATAAACAAAAGCTCTCATCACGGAGTCACTCAACGTGATGTTGTCATGGAGTCTCTCAACATGACATCCACCATGGCTACTCCCAGAGGGTGGAACAAGGGCTTTCACCTCAAACTTCTCTCGCAGAGAAGAATGCATTAACAAGGGCTTGCACCTCAAATTTCTCCATCACAGAGAAAAATGCATTACAAGGGCTTTCACCTCAAATTTCTCCATCACAAAAAAAATGCTTTACAAGGGCTTTCACCTCAAATTTCTCCATCACAGAGAAAAATGCATTACAAGGACTTTCACCTCAAATTTCTCCATCACAGAGAAAAATGCATTACAAGGGCTTTCACCTCAAATTTCTCCATCACAGAGAAAAATGCATTAACCAAATCTTCATGATGATGTGGCTCCCTCTGAACTTGATATCAACCTTCTGACCTCCTTGTCCAAGGTTGCCTCCAATGAAATGTCAGGCTCCCTCTGAAGCTGAAATGTCAGGCTCCCTCTAAAGCTGAAAAGTCAGGCTCCCTCTGAAGCTAAAGAGACCATGATCCTTGGAATATGACCATCCTGAGATTAGAACAAAAATCTTCTTGCAGTCTGCTCCCTCTCATTGAGAGAGCCCTCTTGTCTCAATTTTAATATCTTCGGTGTTGTAGCGATCAAGAGGTATGTTGGAGTATACCCCAATTCCAAATCTCCCCTCAGTAGAGTGAACAACACCTCCAACAATATGTAACATAATGATAGCCTAGACAATGCTCAAATAAGAGCAACAACACAGAGAAGACGTGATCTTGTCCCTCTAAAACAATAACGTGGACTTCACGTGATGTGATACCCTCTGTCTCCTCGACCTTCTACCAAAACGTTTCACGACATTGCAGTGGATACGCCACCTAAGGTTTTCGTGACGGGCAGATTTGCCAACACAAGATAATCAGGGCACAAAACAAAAGTCATAGGTTTCGATCCCCTGCCATCCGAGCTCGTGGCCTTGCTCAGACGAATCTGGAGCATCATGTCCCTTCTTTTCGAAATAATGTTGTAGCTTTCTCTGCTCAAGGCGGCTTGAAGCTAAGTCACGGGCCTGAGCAGAAGACAAATCCCATTGCGCACGCAAAGAAATCCGAAACAAGAAGAAATAAAGTTGCAGCTTAGAGAATGGCATTGTCTTCAGAAAAAACATAGTCCGTATAACACCAAACAATGAACAAGCAACCCTCCTAGAATCCTGAAGCCTCCTATGAGGGAGACGGCCTCAGACTTGCTCTGATACCTTGTTAATGTTAGAATGAGAAAGGTAAGACACAGCAATCTGAAACTTAGAAAATCTTACAAGAACAAGATACAGAATTTTATCTTGGGAAAACCCTCCACCTGGGTGAAAAACCCAGCCACACCAAAAATCAACCTTTATTGAAGGAACAAAACTTGAATACAATGCTCTCAAGCAAGATTGCTAACACTTAACAATCAATGGTAGAAGCTGATAATATATCAGAACTGAAAGCTTCTACAAAATATACAGAATAGCAGAAGAAGAAGATACAAAACTCTCAGCTTTAGTGATCACATATAATAGACTCTCTCTTGTGAACTTCATACATCAACACAAACAACAACACGCCTTTTTAAAGGCAAGGCTTGAAACATCTCTAAGATGGAGGAAGACGAAGGGCCAACACTTCATACATAAAAAACCCAAAGCGGCAGTTACATTGAATGCTGTTACATATTCTGCCACCAACAAGAGTCGAATACACCATCACATTGAATGTCGTTAAATTGAATGCTGTTACATTGAATGTCGTTACATACTTCACCACCAACAGGAAAGCAACAGCGAGGAGATTTTACATCTTCGCAGGTATAATGAAATCTCCTACAGCTATTAACATTAACATTTTCCTTTAGGTTGCAATATGTAGTAGCAGTTTATGCAACCTAGTTGTAGTTGGTACTATATGTTAATAGTTTTTTGGTGTCTTTGGGTGTGCTTGTAAACAGTTCTCTTGTTGGCCTTTATTATCTTTGGGTTGGACTTGGCACCCTTTGCACAAGATTGCGTGCAAGTTCTTGGCATTTTTAACTATATTGCATAGGGATGAGGACCCTTAATAGATCCTCAATAATATAATAATAAAAAAAGTTACTATCATAGATTTTAATCTTATTATAATGTTTTTGGAAAAATAATATAGGAAATATTATAGTAACCAAAGGATAAACAATATCCAAACGAAAAGAAACTAAACTCCCTAACAATACAGGTACGTATCTATGACGCAAGGAATAATTTTCAATGTTAGTGCATACAATAAAAGCAGAAAATATCGAAAACTGCCAATTTCATATAGCTTCAAATGCCCAATTAAAGAAATTCTAAAACAATAAATTATGATTGTAAAGTGAGGAGTAAATGTTCTCAAAGTTGAAAAACAATGCAAGTTATAAAAGAATTTGGTACTTGGGGTACAAATGGTAACAACAATATAATTTGTCACATTCTGTTTGAGCAACTATGAAAGAATACAACTCACGGAAACATTCTGTTTAAGCATTAAAAAAACATCACGAGAGTCTAACAGGGCATCGAAAAACATTGCAGGCAAGTTTTTCAGTATTTTTGCAAATAAATTTGGAAAACATCGTATCAAGTTTTTGTCATTACTCAGCACCAAGTAATTGGGTAAGCTACTCATGCCCCAAATTGACTCACAAGTCAATCAAGTAATCATCCAGTTTTTGCAATGTCCCCTACTTATAGGCTGTCAATTCCCAAAGGGAAACATACATTACTACCTAGTACATTACATTAATTCGGAGTAGATAAATAAAGTTGTCCATAATTCAACTTAATGTTGTCTTTACTCCAGTCCTAATTCCTAGTCCCTTCTCATTCTTAATCCCAGAAGAGGGCATTGGCTTGTCTAGGGCACTATGACACCACCTCCCTAATTCAGCCCACACATCAGGAACGTCAGTCCTTTCATCCTTGGGGCTCTTTCATCTTGGAGTGGATTTACTCTGCCTATCCCTAACAGCACCTGTCTCCCTTGGGGAATAAAATTAGAATTGATTAAGAATTTCGACTGTGAATATATTTGTCTTTCAATTATTATGAATATATATGAAAAGTATGACCGTCATACATATTGCAGTCTATATTAATGTTATTAATATTACTACTAAATTCTACATAAGAACAATATCAGACCTCATATATTAAGCATACATATTAAGCACATCCCCATGCATACCACCAAGAACAAACATGTTACTGCCTGTAACTTAATAACAGTTCTGATCTGATCGATGGTGATGTCACTGGATGCTTTGATTCCTTTCCTTTATATCTCTCGATGTAAGGGAGAGGTCACACCTCTTCATCATGTATGCCCTGTGGCAAGAGACACGCCCTTTCCACCATTAGCACCCTTTGAAAGAGTGCAACACTTCATTATATCTGCCCTTTCAAAGGGACACAATCTTTCATGATCAGATCTGCACTTCTGATTCCCAAATTATCCCCTCTCAAATGAGGTTCTCTTCTCCCTTTTATATCTCATGTTTGAGGGAGTCACAATTTTCATTCCATGTCTTTTGACCATTCATAACTTAATTAAATTTTGATTACATTTAATTATATTCTTTTATATTTTAATTTTAATTTTATTCTTTTGAATTTTAATTTCATTATTATTATTTACCATTAAATTCTATTTCAAAGTGGGGACATTACAGTTTTTCAATTACGTTTTGAACTACCCTTAACCATGTTCATTTTTATTTACAAGCGATGTATTTGATAGGAAACAACAAAACAAGTTTATCCCTCTCTATTTATACAAGATTACATCCTTCTGTAGTTTATCAAGATTTGCCAATTTTGAATTTTCCCATTTTAAACTTAGGTAATTGAATTCCATTTACACTTTTGCATACATTGTTACATGTAAATGGAATGCTGCCACAGGAAAGACTAGACCACATAAGTGTAGTCCCCTACAAAAAACATTAAAATGTTTTGGCAATTGACATCAACATTGTTTCATCAAAATTATTTAGGTCACTCTAGGGTTGGTCAATTTTCCAATAATTGCTAAGAAGAGAAGACCAATATTGTGGTCATTTGTGCTACTTCAGTAAGCACCACAAGGAGACATATGAAACAATTGGTAGTATGTTTGTCTTCGGGTAAGAATAAAAGACATTCTCAATCTACTAAAAATTGAATTTGAATTCAGTCGTCCCAATACTAATATGAAGCTTTGTCCTTTGTAAGAATGGAGTATGGGGCAGAGAGCAAAAAGGGAGGTCCTTCCTATTAATAAAAAAGAAAAACAACAATACTTGGCAAGGCATTAAATGGATATCATTTCTGGAAACCTTCTGTGTTCCTCTCATATTAGAGCCTGTACAAAGTTGTTTATCAAAGATTAAGCAAATATCCAGTCACTCTTTAGGATAAAGCACCTGTATTTTCACCTCTCCAATTGTTTTCTTCCTTCGTACATTGACTGAAAGCATCTTAAAGATGCTATGAACCAAAAAGGCTTCTCCTATACAACCTGCTTCATCTAATGGCCATATCCACTACTTTTGAGAGAGATTCGTCTTTAGGATTGCTTTAATCAAAAGCTCTGTTACAATTGTCATTAAGAGCAAATATATCTCATTTCCATATGATTTTAATTTTTCACCATAATGTTATAAACCCATTCTGGCACATCCTGGCAGAGGTTAGATTTCCTTTTATCTTAATAAAACAAGGAAATCCTGCTAGTCTCTTCTGTGCTAGAGGTTGTTGTTTTCAAACAATGAAACTCTCACAAGGGTATGTCAGGTTGTGAATCCAAACCTAAACCAGTACCAGGGCCAGTAACTTAGCTCAAACCTAATAACTATTGTGAATACTAATACCTGGCCTGTCAAAAGTTGTCAGCATAGACAGAAAAATTATTAAAATCCCCTGGTGCAAGTGCAACTGCACCAGCATGTCACAATCTTTGGTAGCAACAGGCACAGCAACGGGCCAAAGGCAAACTTTACTGCAAAACAATGATGATCTACACAAATTGCAAACACAGGCAGACATTCTTGTTTTAAATCCCCTGCTTTGAACTCAACAAACAGAAGAAATGCGATGCAGGCAGGTGGTCCCTGTTTCAGACTTCACAAACGAAACAGCGCAAAATCGCAAGCCATTTAGATGTTGAATAAAAGAAAACAAGTTTAGTAGTCATGGAAGAATAAAATAACAAATAATAAAACCAAGGTTGCATGGGTACGGGGGTACTTGGAGACGCTGGAGACTGGTACCGGTACCGGTACGGTTATTTTTTCAAAATAGGAGATGGGGAACTTGGAGACACCAAATTTTTTTTAAATATAATTTAATAATTTATAGAAAATCTGAAAATATAATGGCATTGAACTTTCAAAACAAGAATTAACATTAACTTTGAAGTTTAAGTACACAAATGTGAAATGAGTCAAATCAAAATGTCATACAAATGTCTGAAAATGGAGCTCACATCGGTGGTTTTTGCTTCTGCCCATGCATCGCATCAAACTTTTTGACTTTTGTGCGTGTTATTTAGGGTGGAGACGGGAGGGTTCGTTGACGTGGAGTCTCCTATGTGTAGAGACATCTCCTGACGTATCTCCAGTGCGGGAGGCGCATACCAGTCTCCGGTTCGCATTCTAGGGGGATGGGTTCGGGTACCCATGCAACACAGAATAAAACCCTTAATGCAGCGATTGTGAACATTGGACAATTTTGCACAATTTTTAAAAATTTCTCATTAAAATTCACTAAATGTCAAATATTTGCAATGAAATTTACTCTGTAATCTTTTCACTCGAACCTGAAATCATGCAGGCAATGGCTGCTTGCTGGTCCACACATTAAGCATGGAAATAACCATAAATGATAAAAGCCATGTAATCTTACCCGTTTGTTCATTATACTCATAATCTCAAAATTTTATAGGAACACCATCCGTCACATTGACATAAAATCACTAAAAGATTTCAGAAACACAGGCAGTGTGTTTATATCTTACAAGATACATGAGAAGGGTGGGCCTTGACTGCTGAAAAATTTCCCATTTTCCCTCACATGACTCAAACATAGCATCAGTTGGATGTAAAACAGGCACAACAACAATGGACACAGTGAAAGAATCAATGGCCATAAACGTTATGTATGCTCCCAGGATAAGATTGTATTACAGTTTAACATATAAATAATAAATCAACCAAAGTGATGCCTCTTTTACTCAGAAAATGGTAACACTTGCATCAAAAGGTCTTTAATTCCATTGCACAAAACACAAACATGAAATTCCCTGGCCATGGATATTGCTAGCTTGCATTTAAAGGCCATCAAATTCTGCTACATACTGCACATGTTTGACATACCCAATTCCCCTAAACTACATTAACATGCAATTGTGCAATCAAAACAATAATTCCTCACCAGACGATAGTTGGCATGACACTTCGAAACCATTAAGGAACTTCAGCACATTGGATTTAGCAGAATTGTTGTCTGACAGGGTCAAGAACCTGAAGTTGCTACACTAGCTAACTGCTAAAGTTCAATCACATTACCAAATTCCCTGCTCTGATCAATTGTCCATGATCAACTCACTACCAAATCATGGAAGTCAAAACCCAGACTCACAACTTAAATTTTCTTGATGGAACTGAAACGGTGAAACCCAAACAACACAATAACCACTTCATGGAGGGCACTTAATTGAAAATAAAAATTTATGTTCCAATAAATAAAATTCTAAATGTAGTGGGCCAGAACTTCCTTGCCCTCAAAGTCTGCACAGTTAAATTAAAGTCACAGACATCATACCTTCATCTCTAAACTGTATGAGCATCATGCCCTTCACCAATAATGGAAAAGGTCCTTTTCAGTGTAGAAAGCTGAGAAACTGCATGTGAATTTAAAAATCAAAGAAAACATGTAGCAAAGCACAAAAGAAAGAAAACCAACAGACGAATTTCATTATTCATTAATTTGTCAGACAGCAATTAAACTGTCAAAGAAACCATGTTGTCAACAATAGAGAAGAGAAAGACACAATGCGTATTTCAATAGATTTACAATATCTGAAATCCATTTAACACCAACAGTTTGTAAATATAATTGACACCTCCAAATATTTTGAAACAAATCTAGTCAACCTGTTCTTGGAAAAATGCAAAATTATGAGGCGATGGTGGTCTTCGAATCACCAGAAATGGCTTCCTAGCAAAGTTGATAAAATAGACAAATAAACCTCGTCTCAAACTGATTCGAATAAGTGACTCCAACAACAAACACAATACCTTAAATCTACACATTACACCCAAAACTGGCCTGAATATACACCAAATTGGCAAATATTATATCATTTCATTCTGAGAAAAGCAAGGTACACAAGAAATAAACCGAGGAAATCAAAACATCATTGCAAATTCAAATGCAATGCATAAAGTATGTCCAATATCAAGTTTAAGAAAAATCCAGTGAAAACTTAATGCCAATCAAATTTTAACCTGGAAGCCCGAATGCCATAGAAATCCCTAACCTCGATACCCTAGAAAGCTTATGGGCAAAGCTTGGGACATTCATTTTGGCACGGAAAATTTATTACAAGATACAACCACAAATCATGCCGTCTAGAATTCTGTCCAAAATCAGATATGAAGTAAGCCCTATCCCTCGAAACCCAAATCAAAAACCCTACTGGCATTTTGAAAACCCTAACCTGAAGGGGTGCTAAAGGCGGAGCTTAAGGCATTCGTTTTGGCATCGACGCTGACAAACTTCATTCCAGTTGGGCACGTGGTGCTGGTTTACGCAAACAGTTCTAGCGCAGGCATCCGCACATGCATCCAATTCAGAGACCCCACAGACAGTAACGCATGTATCAACAACTGGGTCTTTAGAAAAAGCGCCCACCTTGTTCAGCATCCTCTTTGAAGTGCACACTCTCTCGCACACAAATACATCGTTGTTATTCTTTTCACGCCCCATTACTGCTTTCAGACGCTCCTCCTCTGCTCTTCTTCTGCTTCTCCTAACAATCTGTTGAACTACTACTGCAGGAATCGAGGCACCCACAACTCCCCACCACCAATCCACCATTTTTTTTGGATTGAAAGAGTGGGGGCTGCTTCTTATTGTCGAGAAGTAAAATAATTATTATATTATGGGTTTTTTAATGGGTTTTGTTGCTTCTAGTTCAATGGCACATAGTTGGCAAATGCTGGTGATCGAGTCTGTAACATTGTAAAGCAACTAAGAAGGAATCTCTATGTTATGGTACATGGTAAAGTATACCCAATTCATTGAAGTAATCACATGTTTCTTGAATTGAACAATATCTACGATGCATCTCTCCCCTGCGAAATACTGATCGCTCCTTTAGGCGCGTCCAAAGGCTGATTGGAATTAGTTAAATTTGATGCTAATGTGGCCGTACGTATTTAGGTGTATAGAAAGAACACAAATTTCCTTTCGCTGTAATTAGGTTTTATGTATAGTATAAATTAATACAATATAATTAATTTAATTTAAGAATGATTTAAATTTATTTATTTTAAAATGTTAAGAATTTGGTTAGAGATCAAATTTATGTTTACAAAAATAAATTAAGATTATATTTTTGTATCAATTTTAATTTTGTTGATTTTGTCATCTAAAATTGGTTCATCATCTATAAGTTATGTTTAAGAGAATGTTGTTTGAGAGCTTGTTAAGCTATGAGTGTTTTCTTTTGTCAAAGATATACAACAATGATCAAAGACATCAAGCAGTCTCACATTATGCTTAGACATGTTTATATAAGTTGATAATACACTGTTGAATGTTATATGACATTGTATAAATAGTAGTGTGTATTTTTTAATTATAACTTATCGATGGATAATAATGAATTAAGGTTTGTATGATTTTTTTTTAAGCAAACTGCTACCTAGGGGTAGCTACCTGGTATTTATAGAGAAAAGAGTACACATTATTCACAAAGAGAGTGCAACAGGATCCTAATGGCCTCAATGACCTCCTATCCTCTCTCCATTTGTGTTGACAAGAACAGGCTCTCATTTGCAGCCATGAGACTGGCATAGGTCTCCATGTTAGTATCAATTTTAAACCCACTATCCACCACTTACTCCAAAGGAAATGCATCCACAACCAGACCCATGAAGTCATGGAGTTCCAGTTCCTCACTTCTTCTGCAACCTCCCCTACCATAATAATCAACCATCTCCACAATGCAGTAGATTCGGGAGAAAAGCATAAGCTTAACCACATAGACCCTGCCTACTTTGTCATAGAGTACTCTAGTCCATACCGTCTTGTCTCATCATCTGCCATTGGCAGCAATGTGAGATAGACCCGCCCAACTATCAATACAGTAAGAAATGATGGCCTTCTCTGCTTGGTCAATGGTGTATTTCGAAAGGAAGTGTACTTCCTTGTTGATCTCCTTAAACACATGTTTTATTGTAAAATACATCCCCTCCAGAGTCTCTAATATGCCTTTGACCCACATTTGTGACTTCCAACTCAAAGCCAATCCCAAAGCTTTGCAAAGTCTGAGGCCACCAAGCAGAGCCGCATATTCTGCATCGTTATTAGTTCCATCTAGAATTTTAATCTAGCCTCCCCACACCAAGTCTCCCCTTTCATTTTGGATAATAAATCTAGCTCTAGATGGGCCCAGGTTGCCCCTAGAGGCACTGTCGAAATTAAGCTTCAATCGACCTGTTGGCGAGAGAATCCACCTCGCCTCTTCTTTAGCCCGATGATTGGGAGCCATCTCTTTTAAAGGAATAAGATGGGCCCACATCCTACTCATCATCGTGTCCCAACTAGAGTACAATATACGTTTCCTATCTCTGATTTTATAATTGATATGCTTGCTTATTCCAATCTCAATACAATTGATAATTGTAAGCACAGAGGAGCGTTTATCATTAAAGATCCTCGCATTCCTCTCTCTCCAAATATGCCAAACAATTTGTGTTGGGGTTGCATACCACAAACTGCTCCACACCGAGGGCTTATACAATGTTGGCCAACTCTCAAAGATCCCCTGCAGGGTGCCGAGAAGAGGGCCAAACCAATTCAATTTACTATGAAAGAACGCCCAACATTCATTGGCAAAGGGACAAGTTACGAATAGATGGTCCACATTCTCCTCGTGCTCATTACACATCGGGCACCTGAATGGACCGTAGAAACCAATTTTCAACAATTTATCCCTTGTCAGAATCTTATGAAAGGATGCCAACCACGTGAAGGCACCCGCCTATGGTAAGACATGGCTATTTCAGCACAAGTGCTACCAATCCCACCTGTCCCTTTCTATGGTTTGGATCTTATAGCCCAATTTGGTTGTGTATTGCCCTAACTTCACAGCACACCATATAATCCAATCCTCTTTCTGATTGCACAGTACATGCCTCTTATGCAATTCTTCCATAACTTCGTTGCCTTCTAATGGGCATGTAGCCCCTTTAAATCCTTCCATTGCCAAATACCCGCACTATTTTTTTCCAAATAATCCTTATCAATGAGACCAATCCATGCAATGGCAATATTTCGGGCATTCACTACACCATCTATACTCTCTAGCAGAGCATAACTATTTTATGAGTCTGTCCAAAACAGAGCCTATCTCCATTTCCTATTTTCCATGAAAGATGCTCAGTAATCACCTCATGACACTTTAACATAAAATTCTAGATTATCGATCCACTGGGGGGGTTAGCAATAGTAAGGATCCGATTTGGAGATGGATCATCCAGATACTTATGCCTCAAAAGTTGACTTCATAATGTGATAGGTTCGTGCACCACACGCCATATCATTTTTGCCCCTAAAGATTTGTTTTGAAACATGATATCTTTAATCCTTGCTCCCCCCTCTTCCTTTTATTTTTTCACCAAATCCCACGCCATCAGTGGGATGCAATGTTGGTCCGAAGCACCATCCCATAAAAAATTTCCTTTGTAATATGTTCATATCCCCAACAGCCTTCTTTGTGATTTCCATAGTAGATAGGAGATAAATAGGGACTGCTAATAGCACTGCTTTAATCATAGTGATCCTACCTGCATATGTTAGCCATCTTCCCTTCCACAACTCAACCTTTTTACTCATCTTCTCAACGGTATCCTGCCAAAGATCATTCCTAACCACACCATCGAAGAATAACACTCCCAAATAAACTGACGAGATCTTCTTTTGAGGGAACCCTAAAACTGCTTCGATCTTCCGTTGAACCTGCTCACTTGTGTTAAATAGGTAAATACATGACTTATAGAACTATTTATTAACAAACCGAAGACTGCTCAATATTCCTCAAGAGTGCTCTTTATTTGGTTGCTTTTGACACAATAGATTGCCCACGCAGAAGTGTGTCATCTATAAAGAGTTGATATATAAATGGAGGCATCGATGGAACTATCTAAAGAACAATCTAGTCTATGTGCTCAATCCCCTTCTTTATCTTCCTACTTAAGGCTTCTTCCATCAAGATGAATAAGAAGGGAGATAGAGGATCCCCCTGCCTTAGCCCCCTCTCTCCTTGGAAGAAGCCACATGGATTACCATTTACCAAAACAGAGTACCTTGGTGTGGAGATCCAACCCCACACCCAATCAAGCCATTTCTTACAAAACCCAAATTTATTCAAAACCAACATTAGAAATCTAAATTTGAACACTATCATAAGCCTTACGAGTATCAAGTTTGATGATCATACCTTTCATGTTCTCCTTCTTTTCTGAATGCAGGACCTCATGAGCAATGATGACACAATCTGCAATGTTCTTTCCCTGCACAAATTCACTATGTTCAATAGAAATAAGATTAGGTAACAAGATCTTCAACCTATTCGCCATCACCTTTGAGATAATTTTGTAAATTGTATTGCACAAAGAGATCGGCCTGAAGTCAACAAAGGTAGATATATCTTATTTTTGGGGGATCAAGGAAATATTAGTATTGTTCAACTCCTTTAAAATAACTCCCTTCCTCTTGGATTCCTCAACCACCCTTGTGATTTATCTCCCCATAAAACTCTAGCATTTTTTAAAAACTTGGGCAGTGAAGCCATCAAGCCCCAGGGCCTTCTTTGCACCAATTTGGAAGGTGGTTTTCTTCACCTCCTCTTCAGAGACAACACCACACAAAAACATATTATCGTTCACAGACACCAACTCAGGGATTACTTCCAAAATGTTCATGCCCTGACACTTCGATCTCCCTTCTCCTCCAAGAAGGTCTTCAAAAAATCTAGTCCTTTCCTCCTCAATTTCCTCCCTCTCGGTCAGCACAAGCCCATCACGGTTGAGTGCTAGTGAGATTTTATTCCTGTTTCTCCTCACCTTGGTGGAGTTGTGAAAAAAAATTGTGTTACAATCTCCAGCTTTCAACCATTCATCTCACGATTTGGACCTCCAGTAGATTTCTTCCCTTGCAAGAATCTCCTCATATTCCTTGATCAAATCCTTCTCTTTGAGAAATTTTGTAGTAGACATGTCATTCTGAATAACAAATTCACTGAGTGCCTCCATTTCATGTTCTTCTCACTATAAATATTCTTGAAAGTAGTCTTGTTCCAAATTCTAAGTTTCTCTTTAAGCACTTTCAATTTCTTACAAAAAACTTGAACATCTTAGTTCCGTGGAATAGGTCTAATTCCTCCCACCATCCCTTCGTCATTTCAATAAAGTTTGTCCATCTAAACCACATGCTTTCAAAATTGAATTGAACTTTGATTAGTCTAGTATCTTCAAAAACAACAAGTTCCATGGGGAAATGGTCTAAAATGGGACATGGCAAAATCATAGAGCTAAATTGGACATCTTGAGTACTCCAATCATCTGATATAAAAAAATCTATCTAACCTCTTTGCTATGTTATATAGGCCTTTTCTTCTATTTGTCCACGTGTATTTCCCGTTTGAGGGGACAATATCTGTTAAACCGACATCCTTTACGAAGTCAACAAAGTCTGCCTATACTTGACCCATCCTGCCCAAACCACCGATTTTTTTGTCCACATGGAGGATCGCATTAAATTCCCCTCTGAGAATAATCCTATCCCTTGTAGCTTCATATCATTTTCAATGCATTTTCATAATTCTAATTTGTTCATAGTTTTCATAGGCCCATAGGTATTATGCAAGATAAAATGAATATTTGACTCTAGGCTTATAATCTCAACTTTCATCCATAACACACTCATGCTTGATATTCTAAAGGACACTTTCTTACCTCTTACCATAATACATAAGCTGCTAGAAGCACCATTCACCCTCAAGGCGCATCCAATCCAACCTGCACATTGGTTAATGAATTTCTCCATTTCATTCCGACTTAGCTTTGTCTCTTGTATCATGATGGAATTTGACATCAAGTTTCCTATATGGCGCTTGACCATGCACATTTTGTTAGGGGCATTAATTCCCCTAACATTCGACATGAAGACTCTCATTTCCTCCCAAGGGAGGGACCTCCTCCCTTGGACCTTGTCATATAAGTTTTGATGGATGTTTGATCAAGCAACAAATTGTCCTTTTCCCTCTTCCTACTATTAGTCTTTCTTTCAGGTTTGGCCTTAACCACTGGATTTTTTCCTATAGCAGTCAATTGGCTTATGATTCTTGGTTCAACAACATCCAAATCATCCTCTGATGCAACCATAAGCCCAACCATCGCTCCTAAATCTATGCTCCCTTCACCCATTGGAATCTCTACCATCTCGTTGCCCAAAGCCCCTTGCTCCTCCTTCCCTGTATCGAGATTCAAACAACCCATCACTGGCATATCCCTCCAATTAGCCAGAATAACTGCCCAATGCTCCTCAGAAATCGGTTTTTGACTAGTCGCCATAGGAACATCTAATTATGGATCATAGCAAACATCAATGGGGATGATTGCCAAATTCCTATTGTTATTGTTTTGATCACCCTCTTTCACCTGAGATTTCTTTTTCCATTCTTTCCTCCTGCATAGACTACGGGACTTTGAATTGTGTTTCCTACTGCGGCAATTGAGACAATAAAATTTATCTTCCTCAACTTCAACCTTATGTCACCAAACCCCTACCAATGTTTTTGGTCGTCCTCACCCATGTCTATCTCCAAAGGAAGACTGAATTGAAAACCAATCTTTGAAATACATTCCTTGCTCCCAAATTCAAATGGGAGATGGTATAATTGAATCCATAACGGCGATTCAATAGGGCTCATGACCATTACATCAAAACTTGGGACCCATTTTTTAAAGTGGACTAACTGCTCCTCAATCCTCCATGGGCCTTATTTTAGGACATTGTTTCTAAATGCTTTATTCTCAAATTCAATCACGAAAAATTGTTTGCCCATGAAATAACTTCTCTAGTCGAGTCCTAATTAAATCTGATCCATCTTCTAATATTTTCTCTACACAATTTCTTGCCCATCACCCTACCAATAACCGCCACTTGTTGATATGTGGAAATATCCTTGTCCACAATATCCGTCATATCGATCGACCATGATTCTGATAGAGGGAATCCCTGGTTCTTTGCCTCCAAATCAGTTATTCTCTGCAACCTTCCCCTCCTCTTCACCATCCTTCTGAATTAAGGTTTGTACTATTATATAATACCCTAGTGTGCAATTTAAAATATTTTACACTTTAGTTGGCCCATAACAACTCATTTCAAAGGAGGGAAATGATCTATGTTTAAAAATTTAATTTGAAAGTTCAAGAGTCATTTCCATGTCCATGAAACTAAATTGATTTAATTTCATGATTGCATATCTAACAAGTATAAGAAATGGATGAATTGAAGGTTATAGTTTTTTGGGGCCATGTGAAGATGGAATTAGGTTAGAATCTAGTTAATTGTCAACTTCCATTCAAGAATACATCATTTTGAAATTGGGTGCTCCATCTTGGATAACAAATCAAAGGGAGTCCAAAACCAAGGTATGTATTTTTCACAATTAGAATAGGTAAAATATAATTAAAAAATTGATAGATTGCTAAAACTTTTAAAGAAACAAGTTTGAGGTAAAGTAGAATGATTTTGAAAAATCTATATATAGTTTATTTTTCACCAATTTTCTAGATCACAAATTGTGAACTATCATATCAAAATGAAAAGATCATAGAGTGTGATATAAAAAGTCAATGAAAGACATAAAGCACATTGTAATGGAGTAAATGTGACTCTATAGAAGGAAAACTATGTTCCTTTGAGAGCCAATTTCACTACATGCATTCAAATATCTCCAACTAGTTAAACTACTAGAAATATCTAATTATAGATGGATAAAACAAAGTTCTTGAATATAGAAATGAAAAGTGTAGACGACAGAGGGTCTTTGGTCCAAATATGAGTGTCTCGATCAAGGACAACAACACAATGCACAAACGTAAGATGTAGAGTCAAAAATTGCATATCGTTTGCAATTTCGCCTACACTTTTAGTATATGATTTAGTATCCATTCAGACCCTTATCATTTTTGTAGGCTCATTTCAGCCCTTGCATCAACCTTTTCTCGATTAGGATGCTCAAGGTCCTTTCACTAGCTACCTTATTGCGTTAGTAACCACATGTTTCTCTTATCTCCCATCATTTTTTAGTGTGATTTGTCTAAATAGTAGCATGTAGTGCAAATGTCTGCACACTACACTAGCATCCTATGATTTTTTAACGTTCAAAGGTCGTTTCTGAGCATTTTTCCACTTGTCACTTGTTCAAGTTGATGGAAACAACTCAAGATAATTTGTAATGGCTCAATGACCCTTCTTTCCCTCCTATTTTCTCATTTCAAATTCATCTTTTCACTCCACACTTGATCCCTCTAAGTATCTCTTTAAAAATCTCTTAGATCCTCCTAGCTCTCATAGCTCTTTCTTGCTCTCTTTCTCATGCACAACTCTCTTTGTCTAGCTTACACAACTATCTATAGTTTGCTGCAATAGTCTCTCATAACAATATTCATAGCTTCTCTCTTAACTTTCTCAAGCCCATCTAGTTATATCCGTGTGTGTGAAAAAGTGAAAAAGGTCTGATAGCTGCAGGCACAACACTTCAATTAAGTCATTACATGTATGGTTAGTAAATCAATGAACAATAAATAATAAACCATAACAAAGTGACTAATTGCCTTCTAAAAGATGTGAGTATAAGATTGCTCTCAGATTTTTATAAGCAATACGAATGACTAGACTACACCAAGACGAATGATTTAATTTATATGAGAATGATATTAAACTATATGGATGCAAGGATGGATGAATAATTCAAGCAATCATGGATTCAAGAAACAATGGATAAACTAAATATAGATGCAAATAATAAAAAAAAAGCATGATGTATTCAATGACTCTAGAGCAAAATCAGCATAATAATCTCTAAGCGTGTTCTCAAAAATCTTTGGGGTGTTTTGGATGAGAGTTGAAGGCTGAATTTATAGAAATTCACAAAAGAGGTCAAGAAAAAGCTCAATTTAGAATTAATTGAATAATTGAGAAATCAGGTTCAGTTAACCTCGAGATAGATTCCAATTATAGTTTAATTGAAATGCATTTAGATAGGAAGTTCAAGTTAGTTGCATTAGAAATAAGATTTAATTAATTCCATGCATTTGTGATAAAAATAGATAATTCTTTGATTTATTCAAAAAAAGAGTCTTTTCAATGCAACTGAACTTCTTTTTCTCAAAAGCTTCGAGTTCTAATTTTAGAGGATAACTAATAATTCAATTAATTGCTTATCTAATTTCAAGTTCTCAATTTAGAAGAAGAAATAATATCTCAAGTTTGATTTCTCTCTCAATTCAATTCTTTTATTTTATTTTCAATTTAACTCCTACTTTGTGATTAATTCCTCTTTTGTAATAAATTAATTCCTTTTTTGCATGATTAAATGGCAAATTTATTAATTAATTAAATATGCTAAGATATTTAATAAATTAAATAGGATAATTGATCAAAAATGATATTCTTGGAATGATTCAATTAATTAAATAAATATTTAATTAATATAGGGTAATTGATTTACCATGTGACATTTGATAATTAAAGAATTAATAATGTGCTCAAAGTTGATTTAATTGCCTTTGGTTAGGACCTTGGTGATGTTGTTGAGATTAGGGGCCCATGGTTTAGATGACCAATTTTAGGGTATTACATTTGCCCCTCTTTGAATTAATGTGCAAGCAACGCATTGGTTCAAAGAATATGTGATGTCTAGGAGATACCAGTTCTGAACTTGATTGATAAGGAACCAAATGAAGAGCAAGGTGTTTAGCTTGATTTGAAGCGATGAAGCTGAACATAGTCTGATTAAAGTGAAACCGATCCCGAACTTGATTGAACTAGGAACGATAGAGAGCAAAGATACTGAACTTGAACTTGATTGATCAAGAAGAGGATCTTACTGATATAGAACTTGATTGAACTAGACGCAGTGAGCGAAGATAAAATTGATCTTGAACTTGATGGATCAAGACACGATGAGCAATGACAAACTGTCCAACTTGATTTGATGCGATGAAACTGAACACCTGCTTAGATTGAGTGTGTGATCGAAGATACTCTTTAAACTTTTGATTGAGTTTAAACGAATAATCAGCTTGATGAAAAGCGATGAAACTGATTAACGTTAAGAGACTGATTTAGAAGAAGACAAATATCAGCTTGATTTGAAGCGATGAAACTAATATGCCCCTAGCAATTGATTCGATTCAGATGATCGAGAGATCTCAACTTGATGTGAAGCGATGAAGTTGAGATGCCCCTTAGCAATAAGAATTTGATTTTCTTTAGTTGAAAAAGATTTTTGCTTGACTTTTGGTAAAGATTTGAAAATTTTCTCGACTTTGAAGATGTGAGGTCATGAGGTCATGAGTATGCCCCCTTGGGAGCGAAATCAAAAGATAGCGAGGGTACATGATTTTAGGCAATTTTTGGCGATGATAATTATTTGAGCACAAATTGATTCAGAGGGATTTTTGTAGTTCAACGTTGATTGATGAGAAATTGATCACAAATTGATTCGGAGGGATTTTTGTAGTTCAGCGTTGATTGATGAGAAATTGAGCACAAAGTGATATGTAGAATGAAATTGAGATTCAACGTTGGTTCATGAGAAATTGAGCGCAAAGTTGAAGCGAAAATGAGCATCTGATGAAAAAGCGCTAAGTGGTCCAAATTGTAAAATTGACTAGGAAAATGATCTTGTATTTCTATTTCGATCCCAGAAATGGAATCAGAACAGGCAAATTAGCTAAGGGTACAATTTTCATGTTCATCGGAGCAAGTTGAAAAAATAGGGTTTTGGCTATAGATGAGGTAAAAGTGTCATTTTCAATTCATTTTAACCCTCCCAGATTAAAAATTTGAAAAGTCTTCTGCGAAGAAAAATGGTGGTTCCCACTCGTGAGCATTGATTTGAGTGACAGAGATGACATAATCGACCTCGGGACTATGAGCCAGTGATAAATGATCGATCTTAAGCCTTTTATTCATTTCATTTTTTATTTTTTTGTTGAATTTTTCAATTTTTAGCCCGTTTAAAGTCGGTCATTCTTGTTTTGTTGTGCGAGACAGGATCCTTCTCTTACGACAAACTGATGAAGTTTGTTTTGTCGTTTAAGCCTACTAGTTTTGTCGTTAGATGCCTACCCTTGTATCGTACGACAATATTCAAAAGAGCCCCTTTTGTCATCCTAGGTCTAGTCCTGTATCGTATGGGAGTCTTTTGTCATACGAAGCCCATTCCTAACTCGTACGAGTTTATGCCCTTCTGTGTTTTATCATTTGGAAAATAGTGAGCATTTTTTGAAGGTGCAAATTTGAAATTTTGATTTGGCAATTAATGTAGTTGAATTTGCGTGATGTTTTACTTCTCTTGTAGGCTCATTTGAAATATTTCTTGATGCTTCATTGTTTGATTTTGCAGGTTCGATTGCCTCATGTTCTTTTCAGATGCGTCTATCCACCGATGATGACATTAGTGCGTCAGTTGTCAGAGGTTGACTGGGCACATATTGACTTGTGCGGATTGACCCACCTTCTTGATTTACCTGATATATGTGTGAATCACGATATGCTCACGACGTTAGTTGAGAAATTTCATTATGAGCATAACACGTTCCATTTAACAGTTAGGGAGATGACCATCACTCCCGAGGATGTTTACAGGATTCTCCGTATCCCTTTTGTTAGGGGTAAGGTAGATTATGATGCAACGCAACTTCTTGGATTACAGGCTGACGGACATGTTTTCAGGGATCCAAATGTTTTGACATGTTCTATCGGTTGGGATGTGATGATGAGTAGGTATAGTGAGGATTTTCCACTTGCTTGCATCTTGGCAGGGTTTATCGACTGTTTTATTATGCCGAATAGGGGACATCAGGGATTTTTGTGTGGATGGGGCAAGATGCTGGAGAGGCTTGTTGAGACCCCTTAGAGATTAGGCTGGGGTTCTTGTATATTAGCACACATGTATCGCGAGATGCATGAGATTATTTATAGGGAGGGGAAGAGCATGGTTGCCAGAGTTTTGATCTTACCAGCATGGGCTTGGGAGCACCTCCCAGTATGCAGGTCGATTATAGATGACGGTAGAGATCCTGGTCAGCCTATTGTATGTAGATATTCAGGTTATATTACTCAGCCCCATCTGGGCAAGACAAATTTTTGGAGATGGCAGCTAGATGACTTGATAGCTGTTATATGGAGACCTTACAGGGGTTTAGAGCCGTGGGATGATTAGAGGATTGTTCAAAGAGATCTATTTGTTACTTGCCAACTCATTGGCAAATCGCAGACTGTGGTTGAGTGATTCGTGGTTTCTCAAGTGATAAGGCAGTATGGTAGACCTCAGGGGATCTCGTAGGAGTTCATTGCATATGCGTGATATGCTGATGAGGAGCGGCGGGGATGGGTACCGAGGTTATCTTATGCCTTCGGTATGCAAGAGTTGACTGGATTACAGCGACTCCGGTGGGATTACATGGATGATATTGCAGATGTGGGGGTATTGCCCCAGTACAGGGATTGGTTCCAACAACACCCTTTCCCTAGATTCACTGATCCAGCAGAGCAGGCACCTCGTATTGAGGAGATTGAGGATGATGCCTCCGCATAGGGACAGGGACAGAGAGCCGAGGCTCTGAGGCAGACAGGTGGCGATCCTGGTGCTAGCAGCAACAAGTTTCTAGCTAGAGGTAGGCAACAGAGGGGAGAGGGTGGATCCCTTGGGGAAGTGGGTGTGAGACTGAGTGGAGCGAGGGTGCCTGAGGGTGGAGGTGAGGAGGAGTGAGTAGCTCCAATATAATTGAGACAGAGACGGGAGGAGCAGGGTGGAGTCAAAGGTGGAGATGTTGGAGGAGATGGGGGTGGAGAGCTTGCAAGAGGGCAGGGGGCCGATGTAGCACGACCGATGAGAGCACGCTTAGCGCGTTTGCAGTCACAGCTGATAGTGGCACAGACTCAGCTAGCGGAGCGAGCAGAGCTTAGGGCCGAGTGAGATCGTCAGCTTGTGGAGCTCAGAGCATAGCACAATCGTCAGGTCGCGACGATGAGGGCAGAGCGAGACATTCTTCAGCAGGAGGTTTTGCACCAGACCAGTCGAGCGGCTTATTACGTTGCAGCTTACAATGTAGTTGTTCTTGTAGCGCAGCAGGTTGTACCCTACTCGCAGTACATGGCACGGTCAGAGGGAGCTCGGGCACCTCATTAGGATCCCGGTCAACAGGCTCCACCTCCTTCACCAGGCGATGAGGGAGAGGCCTAGAGCTAGATATTCTTTTTGTAGCTTTGAGATTTTTTGTAGACACACCCATTTTTTGTAGCCTATATGATTCTTGCTCCGATGGGAGTTTGTAGATGTCAGTTGACATTATTTTGTACTCTGAGACTTGATGATTATATATATACAAGATCTGATTTGACTTCATTGTACTTGTGTTGATCGATTATGAGAGGTCTTCTATATGCTTTATTCTATATGTATGCATTTCTTATTTAGCATGGATGTATGTAATGCAGATGAATATGAATGTTTGTTTCTGTTTCTTTTCATATGCAAATAAATGATGAAAATGAGTAATGAGCAAAGAAAAAATATATATTTTTTCTTTCTTTTTATGCAATAAGACGAATGCAAATGAGTAATAATAAAATGTATGAATCTATATAAGATGCTTATGTATGCAGCTAACATCTCAATACACAAGTACTTGATCGGAGAAATGATGAAAAAGAAACCACTTAGCTAAAAAATGATGATGCTTACAACTCTCATTCGGAATATAAAGAGATTATTACCATACCGAAATCATTCTAAATTCACAAAATATAGAATGAAATGCAAAATGAGATGCAACCTAAACCTAGTCACTAGATTTAAAATGCTTAAGTTTCATCACTAAGCATAACAAAAATAACAGGCAGATTAGAGTTCCTTTCTTTTCATGTGCAATATTAATTATCTTGTCTGCAATGACCCTTTTTTCGTTCATATCCTTAGACAGATTTCACAAGGACCCAGATTGCGTGATAAAGAAATTCTCTCAAAACAGACAAAGAAATGATGGGAACCTCCCTATAGCATACAAATAAGTGGAGTCGAGGTATGTGTGGTGATTTCACCTTGATGCGAAGGCTCTTATCACAGACACCCAGCTTATTGGATGTTTCCAGATCATCAGAATCATTCCCACAAGCAGAAAACAAAGAAAATATTATGCCCCCAATCCTTGCTCCTCTTAGTCAAGATAGACTTCCTTGAGTTACTCAGAGGGATAATAATCGAAAATCAATATAAAAGACAACATACAAAGTAAATTTTCATTCATAGCTCAAACTGTTTAGTGATTGTTTTCAATTTTGTTGTTTTTCTTGTGTACTTAGTGATAAAACTCTTCGGTAGTTAGGAGACAAGTGACTGACTTAGAGTGGATGACCAAGTTTCGCTGACGTAAATTTGACTCGGTTGATATTGCTTAGGACATGTAATGTGCTCTGTCGATTAACCTAAGACTAGGACATTAATCAGTTTCAAGCCATGAGGGTTCCAACGAACCAAAATGTCACAAAAGTGACTAAAATATGTACAAGCGATAATAAAGATACATGAAAGCGGGAAATACCAACGTTGCGTTGATAGATGGAGTGTTGAGTACAAGAGGCGCCTGTTTGCCAGGTTTTCACCTACTTGGCAAATAATATTTTTTTCAGGACTTTTTATGATTTTTATGAGTTGTTTTTAGGACATTTTCAGTTGTACAAGTTGCTTGGAGTAGAGAATGCTAAGTGAACAGTTTCTTCAAATGGATGGTGTTAATCAGTTCATGGAGTTGTTATCCTTTCGATGTTGAGAGCTGATAGGCACCAGAGCCAAATACTGCATAACGATATAGGGACCCAGCCAATTAGGTTCAAACTTCCCTTTGTTGTTTCAAACTTTTGTTTTTTAGGATTTTCTCTTAGAAGTAGGTCACCAAACTGAAATTCTTTTTGTCTAACCTTCTTGTTATATCCTCTAGACATTCTCTTTTGATACACTCTGAGATGATCAAACACCACTTGCCGACGTTCATCCAGCAATTCGAGTTCTTGCAATCTAGATATCCTATAGTCTTCATCAGTAACAAGACCTTGCAAAGAAACTCTTAGAGATGGTATTTCTACTTCAATAGGTAATACTGCTTCGAACCCATACGCCAAAGAGAAAGGTGTAGCCCTAGTAGGTGTTTGGATACTTGTTCTGTAAGCCGATAATGCAAGATTGAGCTGCAGATGCCAATCCTTCCCAGATTTGTTTATTGTTTTGTGTAAGATAGTCAATAGGTTTTTGTTAGATGCCTTAGCTTGTCCATTACCTTGAGAGTAATATACAGATGACCAGTGTTGTCTAATTTTGAATTTCTCACAAAGCTCATCCAGATCTTTATTCTTGAATTGTCCTCCATTGTCAGTCAGGATGGACGAAGGTATCCCATACTTGCAAATGATATGGTTTAGAATGAACAGAGCTACTTGTTTATCGGTTGCTTTGATGAGTGGAACCGCGTCTACCCACTTAGTGAAATACTCAGTGGCAGTTATGATAAATTTATGTCTGTTAGATGATGCAGGATAGATCTGACCAATGAGATCAAAGGCCCATTGTTGGAAAGGCCAATGTGTGATGAAGGGTATGAGATCCCTTGCTAGAGCATGTATGAGATTTCCATGTAGCTAACATTTCTCACAAGTCTTAGAAAACTTTATAGCATCCTTCTCCATGTCTAGCCAGTAGTAGCCAACCCTTAGTAGTTTCTGAGCTAAAGTAAGACCATTCAAATGAGATCCACAAATTCCTTCATGGACTTCTGATAATGCACATTTAGACTCTTCAGTTTCTAGACACCTAAGTAATGTACCGTCCAAACCTCGCCTAAACAAATCGCTAGCAATGATGACGTAGCGTGAAGCGTTTCGGGTTAGGTTCATTTTCTCATTACAGGTAAGATTTTCAGGGATAATTTGGTCTCATAGATAAGAGTAAATGTTGTTGTATTGGGATGAGTCATGTCCAATAATAGAAAAAACTATTTGGGTCTCAGGATAATCATAGGCAAGGTAATGTAACTCTTCCACCAAGAATTCAAAGCGAAAATTAGATTCCCGTAACTCAGGTATAGATGCCAAGGCGGCCATAGCATTTGTTGCTTTGTTTGTGGATCTAGGGATTTGTTGGAATGATACAAAAGCAAAATATTTCTTGAGGTCATCCACCATCCTCTTATAAGGCATTAGTTTCTCATCTCGAGTCTGATATGTATCATTGATTTGATTGATGATCAACTGAGAATCTCCATAGATGTGTAATTCTGCAACCTTCCATTCTATAGCTAGCTTTATCCCATTTACCAAAGCTTCATACTCTGCAATGTTGTTTGTGCAAGGGAACAAAATATTATAAGCCTTTGGGATTGAATACTTTTGAGGAGTAATAAATAGTATTCCAGCACCAGAACCATTTTGAGTGAAAGACCCATCAAAGAACATCTTCCAGGGTTGTTGAGTAAGGTGCATTATTGATTCATCTAGAAACTCTATATGCAACAGTTGAGTGTCTTCAAGTGGAGCTTCAATGAGTTGATCTGCAATTACCTGTCCTTTGATGGCTTTGTGTTCCACATATTCAATATCAAACTCTGTAAGTACCATGACCCATTTTGTCAATCTTTCGGTGAAGGTTGCTTTGTTGAGAAGATACTTGAGTGGATCAATCTTAGCTACTAGCTAGATGGAATGTGCCAACATGTAGTGTCTCATTTTTTGTGATGCAAAGACTAATGTCAAGCATGCTTTTTCTATTATAGTGTGGTCATTTCATAAGACACCAATGTTCTGCTGATGTAATATATAGCTCTCTCTCTTTTTTATTTTCATCTTGTTGTGTCAGAAGTGCCCCTAGTGATGAATCAGTGGCTGATATTTATAAGATCAATGGTTTTCCCTAAATTGGTGACATCAATATTGGTGGATTAGACAGGTACTCTTTGATTTGCTAAAGATGTTGTTCACTTTCTCGATCCCAGTTGTATATTACTCCTTTCCTCAATACTTTTGTGAAAGGTTGAGCTTTGTCTACCAGCTGAGAAATGAAGTGTTTGATTGATTGAAGACGTCCCTGTAAACTTCTCATTTGACTGATGTTCTTCGGAGGCGACATTTCCATTATAGCTTGGACCTTCTCAGGATCAACCTCGATTCCCTTCCTTGAAATGATGTAGCCAAGTAGTTTACCAGATGTCACTCCGAATGCACACTTTTTTGGATTTAGCCAGAGTTTGAATTTTTCTATTCTATCTAGTATAGGACCTAACTCTTGAATATGCATGGATCTCTTCATAGACTTTACCAAAGTGTCATCAACATAGTCTTCCATATTCTTATGCATCATATCATGAAATATAGTTGTTACTGCTCTTTGATAAGATGCTCCTACATTCTTTAGCCCAAATGGCATGACATTCCAATAAAAGGTTCCCCATGCACAGATGAAAGTTGTCTTTTATTGATCTCCAGGAGCTATTTTGATTTGATTATAACCGGAGAATCCATCCATTAGCAAGTACATCTCATACCCAACAGTCATATCTGTAGACACCTAGAATTGTCATGTCTAATTAAATAAATGTTTTTATTTATTTAATCATCTAAGCCTAAATCTTCTATTAATTAAATGGATCTTTATTTATTTAATTAATTCATTTATCCTCTTCTAGCCTTATTTCTCATTTAAATAAATACATTTATTTATTTAAATTACCATTTTCCTAAATTAAATAAATATCTTATTTATTTAATTGATCCCACTTCTTCTATTAATTAAATAAATCTTTATTTATTTAATTAATTCATTAACCTTTTCCACCCATGACACGTGTCATTCATCTCTTAATTCCTACACTACCTACCCCTTTCATTATTTTGTTAATTTCTTTACCTACCCTCTAATCATAGCTGACCTCTTTTACACCTCTCAATCTTATCCCTCCACTTCTTATAGTGTCTTCTATATAAGGAGATGTTTCCTTCATTATCAACCCTAATCAATCTATGCATCCTAACTAACTCACTATGCATTCAGCCCCGACTATGCTTTTGAACTTTCATATGTGATCAACCCTACTTGCAACCACATTTCTGTTCTTTGTTGAGCTCTTGTGCACATAAAATCTGAGAGAAAATATATCAAACAAGATCAATGGAGATAGGGAGAATAGAGATTCAAACTCTATTGGACATGTGATGGTATAATCTTTGTGATTTCATTTGATTTGCATTGTCTTAGGTAAACTTCATATGTTATGCTGGATCTTTGTTGTTGTTAGGCTAGGGTTTTGTGGTTGAATTCATTTAGACTTTCAACATTGTTGTTTCCATTTTCACCGTATACATTTTGGCACGCCCCGTGGGACATGGATTTTTGTTAGATCTGTGTTTTTTGTAGATTTTTCTAACCCTATATTGCTGTTTTGTAAAACAATTTGGAGAATAACCTTATGCAGCTAGGGTTTTGGACACAAAATCAAGATCTTGGATAGATTTGATCAGATCTCACAAACAGCTTGGAAATTTTGCACCAATTTTTTTTTGCAAGTTGAAGGCAATATCAGGAGCTCTCAAAAAAAAATTCAGATTTATTGGAGCATATGTTAATTTTCTATGAATTTTTTATGAATTTTAATAAAAAATTAATTTTGAGAGCAAATGAGTGAATTTTTTGGATTTTCTTACATTTTTGGAAATATCTCATAATTATACAGAGGGTATATTGTTTGTGATTTTAATTTTGATGCAAAATATTTCCTAAAAAAATAGATCTTTAAAAATTAGGGTTTTTCCTTATTTTGATCAGATCTCACAAACGGCTTTGAATTTTGGCATCAAATTTTTTGTGCAAGTCACGAAAAGTATCAGATGGATTTAGTAAAAATTTAAGATTTTTTGGATCACATTTTCATTTTATATGAAATTTTTATGAGTTTTCATAAAAAATTAATTTTGAGAGCAAATTAGTGATTTTTTTGGATTTTCTTACATATTTGGAAATCTCTCAGAATTATACATAGGATATGTTCTTTTTTATTTTAAATTTGATGCAAAATAATTCCTCAAAAATCAAATCTTTGAAAATTAGGGTTTTGCATTATTTTACTCATATCTCACAAACTACTTGGATTTGTTGCAGAAATTTTTTCATGCAGGTTTGGAAGACCATCAGGACTGTCCAGTAAAAATTTCAGATTTTTTGGATCGATTTTGCATTTTATATGAATTTTTTATGATTTTTCATAAAAAAATAATTTTTGGAGCAAGTTAACAATTTTTTTGGATTTTCTTACATTTCTGGAAATCTCTTAAAATTTTACAATTGGTCTTTTTTAATGATGAATCAGATCTTTTAATTGGTCAACAAAATGCATTGTTGAAGGCCCCTATTTCATAAAGTCTTTTGGATCTAAAATTTACCTAACTTGTGTGCTTGCAGGAAGGAGTGATCATTTGAAACAATCCAAACTACTAACAAATCTTTGTTGTAGGACCTTGGAAAGGGTTTTTGATCTTTATTGTGTGCCTTGTTCTCATAGACTAGCAAACACTTCCATTGGTGCACTAAAATTGAACCATTGTCTTTTGTGTCTTGAGCAATAGGCTCTTTTTGTTTCATCTTTAAAGGGTCTGTCTTCCCATGTGGTCATTAGGACTACTAGTGAGGAGAGAACGACCCAAGTGGTAGCAAAAGAAAAGCCATCTTCTTCCAAACCACTATAAATAACTATATCCATGGTGAAAACTATGGATAACGTGTGCTGATTAGTTCATACCGACACTATGTCTCCCCATAAACCCGTTTGATCAAATTTATTTGATCATTTGTAGGGTGTAACCCCTATCGACCGGGAGCCTTCTGTATTTACAGAGCTGAAAGTGCCACATGTATGGCCACATGAGCGGATGCCCTTACTAGCACCTTTTTGTTTTAGAAGCCAAAATCCTTCTAGTTGTTGGGGCAGGAGGTTGGACCTCTGGTAGCGGCCCACACACATATGGTTCTTAGTAGAGACACAAAGTTCACCACGAGGAGTTTTCGTGGGGATTGATGCTTGGCTGCCTCGAGAAGTGAGTGCCGAGGGTGGAGCCAGTGGGGTCAAGCATCTAAGTATTCGCTCTGAATAGCGTAGCCTCGGGGGAAACTCCATGTGGGATCAACAACTATTGTCTTGGCCAGCCATAAGAATTGTGCTTGTCTTATTTTGAACAATCAAACATTCAAGATCAAACATCAAAACATTGTGTCTTTTGTGTCTTCAAGTGTATGCAATTTTTTTTTACATCAAACAACACATTTTTCTTTGAGTCATTTTGAGTCTAAACACTTGCAAACATTGAGTCTTCATTAACATTGTGTCCTCTTGTTAAGGAAATATAGTCAAAATTTCAGATTTGATCACAACAAACAACTTCACAAATGGGAAAATTTTATAGTCCAGCAAACAAGAGCAATCAGTTTTAGAATTCTTGAGCTTCCTAAGCTATCTCTTTAGGTTTTCATCTAGCATTCAACCTATCTTTGGGTCTCACAAAGTCCATCATTGCTTTATACCTTACATTACATTCACATTTGTCTAAACTTGAGTCAAAAGGTCACTTGCTTATCCTCATCATACTTTGTCAACACACTACATACAACAACATTTTGCTAAGTGGTCCCTCATCAAGGTCTATCACCTTTGGGTCTCATTTGGTCTTACTTAGAGTCAAGGTCAACTTACCTCATCAAGAGAAACTATCATCTATTTGGAAGTCACACCTACTCTACTACATACATACTTGGTCTTACACTTTGGACATTGCAAGTACACTTTAGATTCATTTACATTCCATCCAACTCTTGGTCTTCCATACTCTTTCCATTTTCATCTAGTCTCACACATCTTGGTCAATACCTAGTTCATGGTTGAAACCCGTTTACAAAAATATAGGAGAGAAGCTAAAGAGGCTCAAGAGTCCACAAACATGAGTTCCTATGAGTATGACAATGATATCTTTTTCAATTCTGATCATACTACATTACTTGACATGGATGCCTATAGAAACATTCCAAATGTTGAGAACATGGACACTACAAACAACAATGATACACACAATGACAATATGGACAACTTTTCTGTACATTCAGCAGAAGTGGAAGACACCATTATGAATCCTCATTTCAATCGATTGGTTGAGGAAATAATGAGGAGAGATAGACAATACTTTCTACAAGTGATGGCACAAAGTGGAGCCAAGATCCCTCATGATTTTGACATGTCTCAAATAATGGAACATAGACCTTTGCAACAATCTCACTCCAACATGGATCAAAGGAGGCCTAATAGTGGAGGCAATAGAGGACCACATATGGTGCCTGAATCACCATCATCTTTGTTTCAAAAACCAGAGGTCCCATACACACATGGTCAAGCATATGATACTCACCTTCGCAGATCATTATGGAGGTCTTATGCAGAAAAATATACTCCATCACATACTAATGCTAAGGACCAACCACCAAAGTAATTGGATATCCAAAGGCATGCTCAAAATTTGGACACAAAGAAACCCCGCGTCAAATTTGGGGGCAACACACTTGAACAAACTCATGACATTCCTATAGAGTATGGTATACATGGACAAAGCAGATATTCCATTCCTCATCATGACTCTATACCAAGTGGTCCTTATACACAACATCATTATAGACCTCCTCCATATGAACATGTGTATGATCGATATCATCCATATATGTAACATGCTCCTCCTCCAATTGGTGCCTCAAGCATGGGGTATGGTCTAAGGAGTTGATCTCCACCGAAGAATAATTTGGAGCAACAAACCAGGGACTTACAAAAGAAAATGGAGGACATAAATACACCGAAGCCAACGTACACAATGAGAGACATATGTCCTTATCCATTTGACAAAAGCATTGCAATGCCTCCATTTCCTACACATTTTGTGACACCTAAGTTTGATAAGTACAGAGGAAAAGGGGATCCTAAGGCACACATAAGACAATTTTTCACAACTTGCATTGAGGTAGCAACAGAAGAGACATATTTGATGAGATTATTCCCACAGACCTTAGGTGATCAAGCTATGGAATGGTTCTCCCAACTTCCACCTAGAATTAAGTCTTGGGGTGATCTAGCAGAGGCATTTATCCAACATTTCTCCTACAACACAGTGACAGACATATCAGTCACTACTTTGTGCAACACTAAGCAAAGGGATGGAGAATCTTTTTCATCATTTTTACAAAGATGGAGAAATCTATCTAGCAGATGCTCTTGTGAAATTCCACAAAAACAAATGGTAGAAATGTTCACCCAAAATGTTAACAAAGATATTGGCTATGATCTAAGGAAAACTTGTTTGTCCACCTTCAAGGACATCATTGAAAAAGGCTTAGTGACAGAAAAGGTCCTAATCGAACAAGGAGTCATTAAGATATTCAAGGAAAACAAAGATGACTTTAAAGGAAAAGATAAGCCAAGATTTTGGAACAAAAACAAAAACACGGTCAATGATGGTGTTGTTGATGCCAATACAGTGCGACCCAAAATCATTTTTTCAAGATCAAGCTCTACAAACAATCAAATGAATACTCAAACATCTTCTAGATCACAAAGGAAGTACACCCCATTGGGAGAACCACTTGAGTCAGTTTTCAAAAAGCTAGTGGCAAACAAGATAATCACAATTCCAGATTTACCTCCATATGAGCCAAAGGTTAAACCAAATTGGTGGAATGATGATGAATATTGTGAATTTCATAAGAGCAAGGGTCATAAAACAAGAAATTGTCATTGACTGAAGAACATCATACAACATCTTATTGATAGAGGTGACATTGAGATCAAGGGACACTCATCCAATCAAGAACATGAGATGTTTAAGGAACCATTCCCAAAACATGACAAGGGAAAAGCTGCAGCCACAGATGACCAAACCAACTATACCAGAGCAAGTACACTTGAAAGCTTCTACATCCAAACAAACAGAGATCAAAGAAAAGTTCAAGGTTAAAGACCTGGGATGTGGTGAGTATATTTTTCATGTTGATCAATTCCCACTATCTCCTAAGGTATTCAGTCGACAAGAACAACCTACAAAAAAATTGCACTGCCAAGGAATTGGGTGTGAACCACCTAGTGTTGTGGCTACTAAGTTCGAATGCAAATCTCCTCTAGCGGTGCAAGCAACTCTTGATATCAATAGTCCTAAGAGTGGTTCCAATAAAGAATCTATTGAGCATATCGCCAGCCCTCTTGAGAACTCACATAGCCTTACCATTTCATCCACTCGTTCCATTTCTAGTCCGCTCCTAGACTTGGATCAACAAGAATCAGAAAAGCCCTTACTCATTGAGGATCACAAATCAAGCTTTGAAAAGAAAAATCTAAAAGTCAAAACTAAAGAAAAGTCCTTCAGTCCAAATCAAAATCAAAATCTATTGGACACTACAAAAATCAAAGTCAAGGATAAAAATCCTATGAAGCAAAAAGAGCAAGAGATGATCTCCCCTAATATCAAAATAACTGGGGGCAAAAGTTCTACAATTTCAAGTCAAAAAGCATACTTGTTGATCCTAAGTCTCTATCATGTCATGATACTTTCACTTCTTTTTGCAATCATAAGCCTTCATCACTCATCCACTTGTTCCATTCATCTATTCCCTTCTGGCAATACATCATGGACCTTTAATGGAGCTTCCTTGAAGGACTTTATTATCAGGGATGCCCAAACTTCTTCAGGTGACACGCATACGGGCCTATGTAGTCCACACATTAGTAATTCTATCTCAGTTCCTTTATCAAGGAATACAGACACTCAAGCTACACATCATTCAGTCGAGGAACGTTGTAATTACAATCATAAGGTTAAGCCTCGCACATTCGAGGTGGGTGACTTAGTTCTCAAAGAAAACCCTAAGAATCAGCAAGACAAAGAGAAGAAGGGCAAGTTCAAACCAAATTGACTTGGTCCTTACGTCATTACAACAACCTATGGATCTGGTGCCTATCATCTATCAACCACAGAGGGTGAACCTTTGGAGGATCCTATCAACAACATGCACCTTCGCAGGTTTTACACATAGCTCTTCAGAGTATCCTAATTAAAAAATGCAAAAAAAATCATAAAAATAAAAAAAAATTGTTACTTGGTGAAAACCTGGCAAACAGGCGCCTTGTGACACACAAAAAAAAAAATACAAAAAAATACAAAAAAATCATAAAACATAAAAAATCGTTACTTGGTGAAAACTTGGCAAACAGGCGCCTTGTGACAATAAAAAAAATTAAAAAAATTGAAAAACAGAAAAACATTTTTGTCCAACGGTGAAAACCACTTCAGTGGCGCCCTGGGCAAGTACCATGGTGAAAACTGGGTCACCAACACCATGCGTAGAGATATTGCTCCTCCCTTCTTCAGGATTCCATTTCATCCCTTCACTTTGCACACACTCACAACCTATCCATCCATAATAAACTTACCCATTCCCATCATGGCTTGTTATTGATCTACCTAAGATTGGTTAGCCATTCATAATAATCCTTCCTTTTCACCTCTTTCCATTCATAATAAATCAGCTCCTATTTGTGGCTAAGGCTAATCCTACGTCTAGTGATGGGTGTGAAACTGAGAGCATCACATGTTTCGAGGAGTACAGTTTCTTCCACTTTTCTTCAGTCTATCCGCGCAGAATCCGCAATAAAGTTTCGTCTTCTCCACAATAAAGTATCAGTTTCATGGATTTAGTTAGTTTCGGATGAGACACAACAGTAACAATGGGCTTCAACAAATCAAATCTTTCAACAGACTTAGACAACATATGGTTCAGTGTTATCTATCCTTTTTGTGAAAGTAAACATTGTGACCACAATCAAATAGACTTATACAAGTGACAAGGGACACTAAACTTGAGGACTATAGTGGATGTTGGTGTCGAGTCTTTGTTTTCTTTTGATTTTATCTTTTTGGTGACGTGTCTTTTTGCTTTTCCAAGATGTCTCTGACTAGAGATTTTATCTCCAGGATGTCTTTGACTAGAAAGGCGAGGATGGGGTATCGTCACCTATTTTCTTTGTTGTCTGTGGATTGTCTCTTAGTAATGCTATGACTTGTCCAAGGATATGAGGACACTATGAGTCTAGTATGAACTAGGGCATTCCTTGTTTGCGACTGTCTTATCTCCATGCAAACAGGTACAATGACTTTCTGGGTTGAACATATGCCTTGATTGTAATAACCTATTTTGCTATAATAAAGCTCAATGATGATAACACACAAGAAGCTCTTTCACTTTCATATCTTCTATCTTTCATCCCCCTTTCTTGATTGACTTCCATCGTCCTTCTTGAATCCGTGTAGCCTGCTATCACACGACTGAGTATAATGACACACCAAAAATATTTGCATCTCATGTAGTTTCACTTGCATTACCACATATAAGCATTTCATACATACATATAGATATCACAATTGCATCACATCCTACACACAACACATGTTAGCACATTTTACATTCTCATCATGTAAATAGTTCTTTGCATTATCATATTCATTTGCATTTCATACATTCACAATTGCATTTGCATAAACATATAAAACATAAAAGAACAAAAATATTGCATTTCATTATGTACATATTTGCATCCATATCATAAGTATCACATAGAATCATGCATCACATCACATAGGTACACATGCATATAGCTGCGGCAAGGATGTCAAAATACATATGGCTACACAGCCAACCCTCATGTCTCCCTGTCCGGACAGAGGAACCCACTGATAATTCCTGCCAACACTGCTGGTAGTGCCAATCTTGTCCGTGTCATCGTGTCCCATGCCATGTGTCCAGCCCTCATCTCCAGTCCTAGATCCTGAAACACTCGTCTCAGTGCATCCCTGTGTCCCTCTCGATCATAAGGAACTAACTCCCCATCGATTGGTATCCTCAAAATCCTGTATACATCCTCTAAGGTGACTGTCATCTCACCCATCGACAAATGGAAAGTGCAAGTCTTTGAGTGCCATCTCTCAGCCAGCGCAGTCAGCAATCCCATGTTTGCCCAAAACTCAGGCACATACAGAATATGTCGCAAGCCCATAACCTCAATCGTAAACCCATAGCCTTAATCGCGGCTCTGTCCTCAAATGTCAGCTTTGGTCGTAAACTCTAAGTCAATGGGAATCTCTCCTGTGACTCCAACATAGGTAAGTACTCCTGCAGTCAAGCAAATCAATCATGTCAGTTATAGTGGCATTTCCTGTTCATCACAAAATGTTGATCTTTATCCTAGTGCTTATATTTATCATATGGCGCTATTTATTCTAGTGACACTCATTGTTCATCACAAAGTGTGCTATCTATCCTAGTGACACTCACTGTTCATCACAAAGTGTTGCTTCTATCCTAGTGGTTCTCCCTATTTGACATATTCTAGAATGCATTTATTGTGCTACCTAACATGCATTAATGACAACATTTATTGCGACAAAGTACAAGGAGGTTTTGTGGTACTTACCGACTCTCCTGCATCTGTTGGCCTCTAAAATCGGTGAACTCGATCAAATTTGTGCACCAATGCCATTGTTGCTGACTGTTGCTGCTCTATTCTCTCTCTGCACTCTGATCTCTTGGATGTGTGGATGACAATGAGGATGCATTCCCCTCGTGGTCTATCTTATAGACTACCCTAGCCATAGCCCTTGTTTCCTGAGTCAGTCTTCATTATCCCGTGACTCTGTCACTCTATCCGGTCAGTCCATTCTAGCCTTCCTTTCTTATCGAGAGATTGTCTGTGATCTTTTCAAACATTTTCATCCAATCTCTCGAGGGGGCATATCATTCCCATCTTGGGGCAACTTTGTATCAGTTCATATTATCTTCTTTGAAACAACGCGACAAGTTGCATTGTCTCAAAGAGGGGCAAAATGTAGACACCTAAAATTGTCATGTCTAATTAAATAAATATTTTTATTTATTTAATTATCTAAGCCTAATTCTTCTATTAATTAAATGAATCTTTATTTATTTAATTAATTCATTTATCCTCTTCTAGCCTTATTTCTCATTTAAATAAATACATTTATTTATTTAAATTATCATTTTCTTAAATTAAATAAATATCTTATTTATTTAATTGATCCCACTTCTTCTATTAATTAAATAAATCTTTATTTATTTAATTAATTCATTAACCTTTTCCACCCATGACACATGTCATTCATCTCTTAATTCCTACACTACCTACCCCTTTCATTATTTCATTATTTTCTTTACCTACCCTCTAATCATAGCCGACCTCTTTTACACCTCTCAATCTTATCCCTCCACTTCTTATAGTATCTTCTATATAAGGAGATGCTTCCTTCATTATCAACCCTAATCAATCTATGCATCCTAACTAACTCACTATGCATTCAGCCCCGATTACGCTTTTGAACTTTCATATTGGATCAAGCCTACTTGCAACCACATTTTTATTCTTTGTTGAGCTCTTGTGCACATAAAATCTGAGAGAAAATATATCAAGCAAGATCAATGGAGATAGGAAGAATGGAGATTCAAACCCTATTGGACATGTGATGGTATAATCTTTGTGATTTCATTTGATTTGCATTGTCTTAGGTAATCTTCATATGTTATGGTGGATCTTTGTTGTTGTTAGGCTAGGGTTTTGTGGTGTCTCTTGACTCCCAATGTTCATTGGTTGAGTTGGCTCAATCAATATAGAAGATCTCTCATAGAAGTAACTTGGTAGTATATCAAGTATCTCACCTTCAGGCGCCTCAAAGAGGTTTTCACCCTTAGGTACGTCCTTTATTTTCTCTTTTTTAGATTCCAACACCACCACAATGTGGTTTTCGCCATCAGATCTTTTATTTTTATTTTTCCTATTTTTGCGACTAAGATACTTGATATCTGTTTCAGTCATGTTTTCACTTTGTTCGCTAGTGGAAGAGTACATGGGTTCAACTGTGTTTAGGTAATAGGCTAGCGTATAGTCATTGGCAAAAGTAGGTACATTCATGGGTTGGTCTTGTAGACTACAGTCAATTAATTTAGGATGTACCAAGGATAGAGTATGGACAGGTTCGAGGGAGTTCACGATATTATCATCACAACTACGGATCGAAAAGTCGAGTTCCAGAAGGATACCTTGAGTGAATGTCTCGAGATTAGGAAAAGTCAGAATTTGATAATTAAAGTGCACGTTAATTTTTAGTTGACCTAATCCAATAGACATATTTGTAGCATCATTCTCTATGCCAGACTGGACTTCGTACTGTGGTTTGACGACAAGAAGATCAATAGATAGATTTTCATCATTTACATTACATGATTCAGAGATGGATGCTGAGTAGATATTGTCAAGAATAAGACTGTTGTTAGAGTCATCAGAGTCATCAGATGAAGTTTCTGAGTCTTCTTCAAGTGATTTAGTGAGTATATGTATGGTATCAACACCAACATCTTTAATGCTACAAGTTCCTTCAAGATCTGGCTCATTTATCATTTGTATCCGACACACTTGTTGATATGATATTGATGTTTTTGTGACTCCCTGTCGTCTACTCCATTCAGCTTCCTTTGGATTGATGATTGGGTCTACTTCTATAGCTTCCAATTCTTCCTATGTAGTGCTATATCTAATTTGTTTTGTTTTATTAGAGGGGTATATAATAGATGAGAAACTTTCTGGTATTCTTCCTTCCTTCAGTCCTTGTTCATAGTTTGCTTGTCTTTTTAGTCCAATTTCTTGTATCTCCTTTTCTAGCTTTAAGCGCATCAGCTCTTGAGTATCATCTATGATACCGCTAGACTCTTCTGGAGTTTTTGTACTGGATGTATCTGAGAGGTGGTCTGAACCCCATTCATACTCATTTGAGTCAGTCTCTGAATCATCTACCCGCTGCCTACTAGTGTATGTGACTGGAACTTTCAATGGTGCAAACAATTCTTTGATTCTTTCTACTTTGTCTCTTATATCCTCTAGGACTTCAACTCCTTGTATTGTTGTAGCTGACACCATCGGAGCTTGAGTGTTGACTATTTCTTCTTTCTTGATTGCTAATTCCTCTTTTTCTTTTACACACTCTGCTTGAGTTTGTTGAGTGTTTGTTTCCTGTAATGTTGAAGGCGATATCCTTTTTTGCCACTTAGACTTAGAAGCATGTTTTTGGTCTGATGTCTTTTTTGGATTGTACCCTAATCCAACCTTATCATTTGTTGATTTTGTTTGCAGCTGAATCAGTTCAATAATACCCTCTTGATGTTTGCCCAGGGGACCAGTACCTAAATATACCATGCGTTGAATCATCTTGTAGCCAGGACCATATTGGGTTGAGGAAATCTCACAATGTTGTACTTCCTCGTTTTGACTATCTTCCTTGAAAAGACATTTAAGAATTGCATCCTCTTTTATTTCATCTGCCAGGGAAGTAGAAGACTGTACAAAAAGACCATCATATATGATATTCAGAGCTGAAGTTTGTGTTCTCATAGCCTCTGATGGTTTGCCCAACTATTTTGGTGATGGAGGGAGAGAGACTAGTGAAAGTACTGGTTCTATCTTGTAGCCATCCATGCTGGTATTTGTAATCTTCAATTTCTTTTCTAAGTCTTTCATCAATGTTTCTAGATTTTCATTTGTAGAGGTTGCCCTATTATGAGGCACAAAGGTATCAACATCTTTTGTCAATGCATTATAGGGGACATTTGTATCAACGGGAATACTGACCTCAACTCTGTTATAAGGAAATTTTAAGCATTGATGGTATGTAGATGGAATTGCCTTCATTTCATTAATCCATGGCCTACCTAGTAAGATATTGTATGATAGAGGAAGATCAAGTACCTGGAAAATGACATCTTTTTCTATAGGTCCCACCCTGATTGGTAATGATACCAGACCTTTACAGGTCCTTTCCTCTTCATCATAGGCTTTAATTGTTATTTTCTTGCCCAGATCAATGACATTTTCAAAAAATCTTAGTTGTGTAAGCAGATTGTAAGTACAAATATTCAACCCCGTGCCTCCATCTATCAAAACATGTTTGACTCTGTTTATGGATCATTGCTTCAATATGCAATGGCTGGTTATGTGGATGATTTAGCGAGTTGTCATCTTCTTCAGAGAAGGTCAAATAGTGAGGTGAAGTCAGATGACTCACCATGGATTGAAACCGATCAATGTCTAAATCTTTTGGAACATTAGTGCTGAGCAAGGTGTTGTCCAGGATCTCTTTGTGAGTAGAAGAGATTTTTAGTAATTCAAAGATGGAAATTTAGGCGTTTGTCTTTTTCAACTGTTCAACAATGCTATATCCAGAGGATGATGACGAAGTTAGCCTTTTAAATTTATCAAATGTTGATTCTTTTTGTTTGTTTGACGAGGCTGGTAGGTTTGACGTTACTTGAGCCGGAGTTGAAGAACTAGCTCCTTGGAGAGTGACTTTCTTTTGAGAATGGGTCATAGCTCTTGCATATCATGATTCATTTTGTTTATCTTGGACTATAATCACATTGCAATATTCAGATTGGGAAGGCTCAATCATGTTGATGACATTGTCGTTGCTGGTATAAGTATAATTTACTTTGGCACCTCCTTTGGTCTTTGAGGATTCACCTTGTTCATAAACAGTTAAAGGGTCCTTAAATGCTTTGTGATCAGCATTGGTCGGGTGATTCCCGACAACAATTTTACCAGCATCTATGAGATCTTGAATCTCATGCTTGAGCTTCATGCAGTTGTTTGTGTTATGATCTTTATTTTGATGGTAGTCGCAATATTCATTTTCTCTCCACCATTTTGGTTTGACTTCTGGATCATATGGCCTGGAATTAGATTCTGGTAACATTATTAGATTGTTTGCCAACAGAGTTTTGAAAGTAGATTCGTATGACTCTTCTAGAGGAGTAAAGTCACATTTAGGTTTGGAAAGCCAAGGTTTCTCTTTGAACCATTCTTTTGTTTTCTTTGAAGGATTTTCTGCTGCAGCTTCAGCTGCTTTGAGTGCTTGTATGCCACTAGCCAAGTTGAATATCATGGGATTCGAGTTGGTTTTAACAGTGTCTACTACTCTGTTATTAACAATATTCTTATTGTTGTCTTTACCATACTTCCAATACTTGTTCTTCTCTTTAGAGCTAGATCTTGGTTATGTTTCTTTCCAAGGCGAGATATCTCCTTTCTTTATAAGCACATCTTCCATTCGAATAACATTATCTACCATTTTGTTAAATGATGGGTGTACTTGCATTTGGATACTATATTTTAATTCTGAGATCAAGTTGTTGACAAATATATCCATTTTATCAGAATATGGGATAGGTCGTGAATACCTAGTGTATGCGGGAAAAGTGGGCGAATAAAACTTAAAATGTGAAAATATAGTTAATACCAGTCCACACACACACACAGGACTTCTTGATGTAAGCTATGGAGTAACAAGGTGTTACTCAGCTTCCCAAGGAGGGTCCCATGGTTCTCTATCTCACAATGTCCCTCAAACCAACGTTTTTGCTCTCAGATTACTGAGCAAAATGGTTTAGGGATGGCAAATATGAGAACGAGAGATGCTTTTGATTGATTTTAGTATGAGATGTATTGTAAGCTATGTATGATACTAAAAATGCAATAAACTAAATGATAAGATGATGAGGTTAGTATGAATACTATCCTAGCATACTATATTTAATCTATGATTGAGCTAAAATAATAAAGAACTTATTCTAAACATGCATATTAGTCTAATTTATGATCTAAAAGAGGCTAAATGATGAGCATATATGAAATGAAAGCTTGAAATAATTTGAGCATAAGTGTGATGCTTCAAATTTTAAAGATGATTGTTAAAAATGGAGGAATGAGAGCTCTATTTATAGCACAAACAGGGCAATGGATGGTCATGATTGAAAGGTTTAATCAAGGGCCAAGTTTGAAAGTTGAGGATCCATGTGCACAATTGGCACCAATGAAATGGTGACAAGTGTCAACATAGGGTTGGGTTGAGAGAAGGGGTTGGAGGCATTAAAGGCCCGAGAAGACCTCATGGTTATCTAAAGGCTAAGGGTCAAGTCTAAGTTAGGCTTACCCACTGGATTAAGAATTAATCCAAGGATAAACCTTTGTGCAAATGTTTAAGAGATAATCATGGTCAAAGCATTAATGGCCTGATGAGACCCTTGGGTTGGGTAGAGGTTGAGTCAAAACAAATGTTTTAACCATGTGGGAGGGTTTGAGTTAACCATTAATGGTTATTGGAGACTTTGGGGATTAAGTGGTTGAAGGTTGGAAGCTTTCAAAAGTTATCAAAGACTTTGAGGATTTAGTGGTTGAAGGTTGAAAACCTTTAATGGTTATCAAAGACTTTGAGGCTTTGAGAAGTGACTTCCCTTTGATTAGGGATGTGACAAAGTTTAGAAGAGGGTTAGGTTAATTAGAAGCGATTAGAAGATTCTAGAAGGGATTAGGAAGGGGTTTGGGATTTTGCAAGTGGATGGGGGAAAAATAGGATTTAATTGAAATTATTTAATTCAATTTGGTTGCAATTTGGGGAAATTAAATAAATTAGATTTATTCAATTTAGGATAACTATTTAATTAAATTTGAATTTAATTAAAAGTGGATAGGAGGATTTAATTGAATAAAATGATTTATTCATTAAATGGGTATAGTGAATTTTATTTAAATAAATTGAGTAATTTACTTAATAAAATAGAAGAATGTGGATAATTTAATTAAATTGGATTTAATTAAATAGGGAAATGAACATAAAATATTCATTTAGGAATATGGTCATTTTTATATGTCTACATTTTGCCCCTCTTTGAAGTGACGTGTGTGCACATGTTATTTCAAAGAAAATTATGTGTTTTTGTGATTTTACATGATCAAATGCATTTTTTTGTTGTGTCGCTCTTTTGATTTGTAAGTTGTGCCCCAGATTTGATGTGATGCCCCAGATTCGAGATTTGATGGTGATGCCCCCTCGGGAGATGAATCAATATTTTTTGGAAATTTTTTGATTTAAATTGATGAAGTTCGCATGATGTGTAGGATTCCGTGCTTGTACAAAGTGTGTAAATTGATTCATCTCCCGATAAATTACAACTGTTTTGGTATAGGGGAGACCGCGACCATATTACAGGTCCAGTTGGCTAACCCTAATTTCATTTTCCTCTTATAAAAGGGGAAAAGGGGTTGATTTAAAGTCATTTGTGCTTTGTTGACTTTGAAGAAAAGAGAATTTGCTCTGGAGAGAAAATGCCTATTCCTTATCACAGACACCGTTTCGAGTGCGTCCGGAGACATCGGAGACCAGTAGCGCATGGACCACCAGTAAGTCAACATTTTTGACCCCTTTTGGATTTTTCATTTTGTCATTTTCAGGTGTTTTTTGAATTTTAAAGTTTGGATAGTTCGTTTTAGCGCGTCTATGGTCAACAGTAGCGCATACGAAGTGTAGAATAGCGCATCAGATTTAAGTTTAAAAGTTGCATCCGAAAATGTTTAGTTAGCGCATAGGATCTGTAGGTTAGCGCGTGTAGATAAAATAGCGCATGCAAAGGTATGGGTAGCGCGTAGGGGTAATAGGGTAGCGCGTAGGTATGACCTAGCGCATAGGAGCTGCCGGGGTTCGCATAGGAAAAGGGGTTTAGCGCGTAGGACTAACCTAGCACATAGGGCTAAAAGGGGAGCGCCTAGAAGGGATATATTAGCGCATAGAGATGTTCTAGCGCATATGATAGATTAGGTAGCGCAATGGAAGAAAAGAGTAACGCGTAGATATATTCTAGCGCATAGGACATATAGATTAGCGTGTAGGACAAGCAGCCTAGCGCGTGGGTTTATTTTAGCGCATTGAAGGTCTGTTTTAGCGCATCCGAAACTTTTTTGTAGTTTTGGCCGAGTTGAAAAGTTGTGTTTTTGTTTGCCTGTCGCGTTTTGATGCATTTATCCAAGATGAGTATTTGTATAACTTGTTTTGATGTGCAATTTTCCAAGTTATGTATAGATTATCAAGCTGTTGTTTTGATCAGAATATGATGTATTTGCATTGTCTGTTTCAAGTTCAATGTGTATGAAAGCCTGAGTTGTTTTACAAGCCGATATGGGTTGGAAACTTGAGTTGTTTTACAAGCTGATATGGGTAGGAAACTTGAGTTGTTTTACAAGTTTATGTGATTGTGGTACTTGAGTTGTTTTACAAGTTTTGATATGGTTTTTGAGAACTTGAGTTGTTTTACAAGTCGTTATGAAATGATAGGATGTTGAACTTTGATTGTAGATGAGCAAATTGTTTCATGTTTTTGATGTAAGTTTTATTTTGATATCTTTGTGTTGATGTGGAAACTGATATTGGATATGTTTTGTTTGTTGACAGGAGCGATTGGGTATTGTGCAGTTGAGGGAGAGATTCCCGAGACCACGGACGCTGATACCACGTCTGTCACAGGCAGACTTGGATATTATAGAGAGATGTGGACTGACCTCGCTTCTAGATATGCCTCGGTTCACTGTGAACCGAGGACTTTTGACAGCATTGGCAGAGAGGTGGCATAGTGACACGAACACCTTTCATTTTGCCACTGGAGAGATGACCGTGACACCGGAGGACTGTTACCGGATTTTGCGTATTCCTGTGGTAGGGGCTATTTTACCCTACGAGCAGTCAGAGGAGGGCGGCACAGAGGCACTGCGCTGTATATTTCATGATGAGACTGTCTGTGGATACGAGATCCCCTGGTAGGAGTTTTTGGATTTGGATTATGCACCGCTGCCATCTGTATTGGCAGGATTCATTGAAGGATTCCTTTGTCCTGATCGCAGGTCAAAGGGATTTTCAGTAGGATGGGGGCTGGTCCTGGAGCAGATGGTTACACAGGGTCGGAGATTTGCATGGGGGTCAGCAATGTTGGCCCATCTTTACAAGAGCCTGCATGAGGTAGTATACCTCGGTTATGGGAGCTTATCAGCGGGTGTGACCCTATTACAGGTATGGTGCTGGGAGCACATCCCAGTAGCGAGGCCATTGGTAGACAGAGATAGGTCCGTAGGCGCAACATACGCCTATGGATACAGAGGCCTAGTTGTCCAGCGTAAGCTGGGCAAACTAGAGCACTGGAGGAGAGTTTTTGATGACATAGATACGGTCACCTGGAGACCGTATACAGGTTGCGAGGTGTGGGCGGAGGATGGTATAGAGATGCCTTTCATTTTCATGATGAGGTATCTGATTGGGAGGACTCCGTTCGTCATTGAGCGGTTTTTGGTGACCCGAGTTTTGCGACAATTCGGGAGGCAGCAGGGGATTCCGTAGGGAGCGTGCTTGTATGCACGACGGCAGCAGGATGTGGCCGATTGGGGGCCGACTATTGATAGTGTCGTGGCCACAGAGGAGTTCACAGGGCTGGCAGGACAGATCTGGGACTATGCCCCAGAGATACAGGATGCAGGGATGACTGATGAGTTCGCTCGTTTATTTGCTGCGCGGGCAGTAGCGAGGATCTCAGATCCAGAGGAGATGAGGCCAGCATTTGATTCGGATGGAGAGGAGGGGGGAGATGATGGAGATGACGGAGACGATGGAGATGATGGAGGAGGTAGAGGAGCCAGGGGGAGGCAGGGTGGCAGAGGTGTGCAGAGAGCGGTACGACAGGGTAGGATTGAGAGGGGGAGAGGAGGATTGGCCAATTGGAGCCGGGAGAGAGGGGAGAGTGACAGAGGTGCTAGCTGTAGTGGGGGGAGAGGAGGAGGTGGTGAGACCAGCATAGAGGAGGAGAGTGGATATACTCCCACCTCCCGTGCATAGGACAGGCCGAGTGGGAGGGGTGGCGCCAGCACAGGTACCACTGCGGGTCCGAGTGCCGGGTCATGTAGAGGATGCTCAGATCCGGACCCTACAGATTACTGTTCAGCAGCTACAGGCACAAATTTTGACATATCAGCGACAGATTTCGCAGTTGACCGCTGAGAGAGATACTGAGATAGAGCGGCGGGGTCGAGCGGAGGAGGCGTTGGCGACTGTGCAGAGAGCAGCGGCGGGTGGTCCATTGAGAGACACCCTTAGAGAGCTGACACGGAGAGTGCAGGAGGCTGATTATTATAGACAACATTATGAGGCTGCAGTACCCAGAGATCGGCGAGTGGAGAGCTTTGCACAGTCGAGATCGAGCCGATCTTGAACTGCTAGGACACGATCTGAGAGCCGAGGTGTGACTGGGCCAGCGAGACAGGACCCTCCCGGAGATCCAGGGGCGAGTGCATCGGGAGCGAGGCAGGACCCTCTTAGAGATCCAGGGGCGGGTGCATTGGGAGCGAGACCATCTCCATCAGGGGATAGTCACACTTGAGAGACATGGTCTCTGTTGTATTTTTGAGCATTGTATTCTTTGTACTGGACACAGTTTTGACACATTTTGCAGATTTTGATCATTTTTTGAGATATATATATATATATATATATATACAACACCATTTTTGATCGATGGGATGTGTTTATGGATGCATTGTTATGTGTGCCACTTCCTTTTTATATGATGATGTAATGTTTACATATATGATGTAATGTATGATGCAGGATGTATGTTTTTTATATGCTGTGAGCTGTATCTTGAAAATGAGATGTATGATCTAATATGCTGTTACATGTAATATGATATGATGTAAAATGATGAAATAATGATGCAAAATGATATGTAACTAATTGTAAAATGAAATGCAACTAATTGTAAAATGAAATGCAACTAATTGTTTTTGGGGCATCTCTTATTCTGTATTTGCCATCCGATATAACCATTTATTTGCTTTCTTTGTAAATATCATCATGGAGCATTTATTGATTTTTGGATATGTTGAAAATTTATACAAGAATAATGGTATAATTGAACCATAATGACCTGAGTAAAATTTACATGATATTTGATTTTGCAAGATAGCACAAGCGTCAAGGTATAATTGAACCAGGATGACCTGAGTGTGTATTGCGTAAACATACAAGAGTAGATCATTTATATGCGTGAAATGGAATCAGGCCTTCAGTGATATGTAATGTATCAAGTCTCGAGGCAAATATTCACACAATACAAATGATGGTCTCCCAGATAGAAGACTAAGAAAATTTTGGAAGTTCCTCATGATCTCTAGCTTTGAAGCTTTTTATGAGAGAAGAAGAAGATTCCAACAATTTAAAAAGTTCAAAATGCAAAATAATCAAGACTTGTATGCGATAATGCAACATCTAGTACTTCAAAAAATCATCCATCCTTGAGATTCTTGTGTATTTGTTTGTGTTTTGGTTGTTGTGATGAAGCGTAGTTGTGTTTGTTGGATGTCATATGTCTGAGTTTTGCAATAGTTGGCATGTTTTGAATGTTTGTAAGTTTTTGAACAATTTTAATGCCCCTAGCTGAGTGTACCTCTCGATATGATTATGTACAGTGATTTCCAAGCCATGGTGGAGTGCAGTAGATGGATAACTCGGGATAGTGACTACGCTAAGTATGTCCTGAATGGATATATGCTAAGTGTCGGGCAATGGCCGATAGTCTTTTGATGGATAAAATGGCATGGACATAGATAAAGGAGCCGGTGTTTCACAAAGGCGTCTGTTTACCATATTTTCACCATTTGTTTTTATTGTACTTTGTATTTTTTCTTTTTCTAGATTTTTTGATTTTTTTGTTTGTTTTTGGCTTTTTCCGTGCACTAGGCTATCTTAAGTATAGTACTTCTTCAGATGAATGCTGTTAGTTGGATCATCGAGCACATCTCCTTCAGAATTTGTTAGCTGATAGGCACCTGATCCATAGACTGAGATGATGACATAGGGACCCAACCAGTTAGGTTCAAATTTCCCTTTCTTTTCTCTATCTTGCTGATTTCTTGGATTTTCTTTTAGGACTAGATCACCAACCTTGAAGTTGCGAGGAATGACCTTATGATTGTAGCTCCTGCACATGCGTTGCTGATATGCTTTGAGATGAGTATAAGCATGTTTGCGCCTTTCATCTAATAGTTCCAGTTCTTGCAGTCGGTTAACTCGATACTCTTCATCGGGGATCAAACCTTTCAAAGAGACTCTAAGAGATGAAATTTCTACCTCCAAGGGTAAAATAGCCTCGGATCCATATACCAATGAATATGGTATTGCCCCTGTAGGCGTGCGGATGCTGGTCCTGTATGCCCAAAGTGCTGGATTGAGTTGTACGTGCCAATCTTTACCTGCATCATTCACTGTTTTCTTGAGGATTTTTAGGATTGTTTTGTTAGATGCTTCTGCTTGACCATTTCCTTGTGGGTAGTATGGTGTAGAAAACCGATGTTGGATTTTGAATTTGGCACATAGTTCCTGCATATCTTGGTTTTTGAAAGGTCATCCATTATCTGTGACGATTGAACTTGGAATACCATATCTGCAGATCAGATAATTCAGGATAAAAGAGGCAATTTGTTTCCCGGTCACTGTGGTCATGGGAACTGCTTCGATCCATTTGGTAAAGTATTCTGTTGCAGTTATAATGAACTTGTGTCCATTTGAAGATGAAGGATGTATTTTGCCAACCAGGTCCAATCCCCACTGACAAAAGGGCCAGGATGTTGTAAATGGTTGCAGTTCCTGTGCTGGTGCATGTATCAGATTGCCATGGATCTGACATTTAGGACATTTCTTGGCGAAATGATATGAGTCTTTCTCCATTGTGGGCCAGTAGTATCCCATTCGTAGAAGCTTTTTAGAAAGAGTAGTGCCACTTGAATGTGTGCCACAAATACCTTCATGAAGCTCATGTAAAGCTGAATCGGAATCATTACGATCAAGACAACGAAGAAGAGTACCATCTAGACCTCGACGATATAAGGTATTAGCGGTAAGGGTGTAACGAGCAGCTTGGCGGATAAAGTTACGTTTTTGGTTATGGGATTGGTCAATGGGTAAGATATTATGCTTGAGGTAGTCGTATATTGGTCCATATAACGGAGAATCTGAACCGGTTAAGGCATATATAACTTGGGATTCAGAGTGGTCATAGGCGGGAGAGAACAGTTGCTCTACCAGGAACTCATAACGACTCTGTTGTTTCAGAATTTGTAGTAATGAAGCGATTGTAGCCATTGCATCGGCTGCTTTGTTACTCAACCTTGGTATTTGTTCAAAAGTGATGTGCACAAAATACTGTTTGAAGTCATCCACCATCCGTTTGTAGGGTAGTAACTTGTCGTCCTTTGTCTGATAGTTGTTGTTGATTTGATTGATGATCAGTTGTGAGTCTCCGTAGACTTTTAATTCTGTGATTTTCCATTCGACAGCCATTTTGATGCCTATGACCAATGCTTCATATTCAGCCACATTATTTGTACATGGAAACATAAGCCTGTATGTATGTCCTTCAGGGGTGATGAATAGAATGCTGGCCCCTGAACCATGTTGTGTATAGGATCCATCAAAGTATAGGGTCCATTGTTTGGAGGAAAGAGTAAAAACGTCCCTGTCTGGAAATTCAATGTCCATGGTTTGTTTTCCTGGTAGCGGTGCTTCAACCAGTTGATCTGCAATTGCTTGTCCTTTGATGGCTCGTCGTTCTGTGTAGTGGATGTCGAATTCACTGAGAATCATGACCCATTTAGCCAATCGGCCTGTGAGAGCTGCCTTGCTGAGTAGATACTTGAGAGGATCAATTTTGGCTACTAGCTTGATAGTGTGTGCTAGCATATAATGTCGGAACTTTTGAGATGCAAAAACAACTGTTAGGCAAGCTTTTTCAATGAATGTATAATTGAGTTCATAGCCATTCAATGTTCTACTGATGTAATATATGGCGCGTTCCTTGCCTTGTTGATCTTCTTGCGCCAATAGTGCCCCCAGTGAAACATCTGTTGTTGAGATATATAGTATAAGAGGCTTTCCTGCAACTGGTGGTACTAGAACTGGTGGATTCATCAGGTACTGTTTAATTTGGTAAAAAGATTCTGCACACTTAGTCTCCCATCTGAATGGTACATTTTTGTGTAGCAAGTGGTTAAACGGCAGACTTTTATCTGCTAGTTGAGCGATGAATCGCCTGATTGATTGAAGTCATCCTTGGAGAGATCGAAGTTGACTGATATTCTTTGGTGGCGGCATATCCATGATGGCTTGTACCTTGGCTGGATCAACTTCAATACCTTTAGCTGAGACGATGTAACCTAGTAACTTGCCTGAAGTAACCCCGAAGACACACTTCTTAGGGTTGAGTCGGACTTGGAATTTTTGCAATCGATCAAAGATCTTTGTTAGAATGCCGAGATGTTCAGCTCTGGTAAAAGATTTTGCTAGTAAATCATCCACATAGTCTTCCATAAATGTGTGCATCATATCATGGAATATGGTTGTCATTTCTCTTTGATAAGTGGCTCCGGCATTCTTTAAGCCAAAAGGCATAACATTCCAACAGTATGTTCCCCAAGGACAGGTGAATGCTATTTTGTCTTGATCTTCAGGAGCTATTTTGATTTGATTATAGCCTGAGAAACCATCCATTAAGGAGAGCATTGCATGGCCTGCTGTAAGATCTACAATTATATCAATACTTGGCAGAGGAAAGTCATCCTTTGGACAAGCTTTATTGACATCCCTGAAGTCAGTGCATATTCTGATACTACCATCTGGTTTTGACACTGGAACAATGTTGGAAATCCATTCTGCATAGTCAATGGGTCGAATGAATCCGACATCTAATAATTTCTTTAATTTCCATTTTGACCATGAGTGCTACCTGTGGATTCATCTTTCGTAGCTTTTGCTTGACTGGCTTGACTCCTGTAGAGATGGACAAGTGATGCATGATTAGGTGTGGATCTACTCCAGGCATATCAGCATATGACCAGGCAAAGTTAATTTGCTGTCCTTTAAAGAAGATGATGAATGCTAATCTTTCTTCCTCTGTCAGAGATTCTGCAAGGTGAATGTTTCGGACTACCTCTATGGTACCAATGTTGATTGATTGAGTGGGCTCAATCAATATGGGTGATCGCTCATGAAAATGTTCAGGAAGAGTGTCAAGTCTCACATCGTTAGGTGCCTTAAAAAGGTTTTCACCCTCAGATGCGTCCTTTATTTTTACTTTTTTGGGATCTATAGCTGCCATTGACTGGTTTTCAGCATTAGATTCATTATTTGATTCATTTTTGTGACTGAGAGACTTGGCACTCCCTGAAGAACAGACATCGTTATTTGGTTCACTGGTAGAGCTTGTTTCGGGATTTATGGTACATAGGTAATGGATAATAGATTCATCATCTAGAAAATTTGGGATATCATGAGTCTTAGGTTCATTCTAGTCGATGAGATCAGGGAAGACAAGTGGTAAGGAGTCATTTGGCGGGTCAAGTTCAGCTACTGTAAGTGTTAGGATAGAGTTATCATCGTGATGGGTCTTGTTTTTAAAGAAGTCTAGGATTTCATCGAGGTCTTCGATGGTATCATCTTCTACATAGACTTGTTCGTAATATTTCTGTTCGCTTTCCTGAACGTCATAGATATGTTGTGGTCCAAACTCAAGAGGTTTATCCTCTGCATTATGTTTTTTTTGAGAAATGGATATGAAATTAGTATCATCTGGGATATTTGTAGTAGTATCAGAGCAGGTACCCCATTCATATTCATTTGAATCTGTCTCATAGTCATCATCCCAAATTCTTTCTGTGCTGTAAACAGGTATGTTGTATGGCGAAAACAAATCTTTGATAATGGACACTATTTTGATATTTTGTGTTGATTCTGTATCTGATCCATCTTCCACGATCTGGATTTGTTCATAGATTGTGTTTCCTCGGGGAGGAATAACGGTTTCTTATGATGACATGATTTGTTTTTGAGCCATTGGTGTGTTAACATGAGCCACTGTTGCAGATATGGCCTTCTTATGATTTAAAAGCTTTCCCTGATGTAACTTCTGATCTTGACGTTCTCGTGCCTTACGGATTGTTTCAGCTGATTCAAAGAGTGCTTTCTGCCAAGATTCTTCCTTGTACTTCTTCTTTTCCTTCCATTGAGGTTTTGCATTTGTGTGTGGCGGCCGTTTCAATAGGAAGGTGAATTTAGAACCTAACCCTGCTTTATTTCTACTAGGTTGTGAAGGAAGATTTATAGGTTCAGTGACTCCTTCTTGGCGTTTCCCAATAGGTCCTTTACCGCCATATCCCATTTGTTTCATGATTAAGTAGCCTTTTCCATACAGGTGTGTCGGCAGAACAATGTCTAGAGCGGTTGCTCTATTAGCTTCTTCTTCATCTTTGTATAGCAAGTTAAGAACGTCCTTATCTTTTGATTCATGTGCTAGAGTCCCCAATTGGATGAAGGTACCATCAAATTTAGTTATGGGCTGAGTTGCCAGATGTGTTGATATAGTAGGTAAACCATGCGATCTAGGTGATGTTGGTAATCTGGTCAAACATAAAGGCTCCATAGAATATTCGCCCATGCCTTGGTCTTTGATTTGCATTTCCTGTTTGAAGTCTCCCCATAAGGAGTGGGATTTTGCTATTGGTGGATTGGGTGTTGAAGATCGCTGCTTTTCTCTGTTATAAGGAACCAAACTGTCTTGGGCTGCCCCCATTGCGTTGCAATGTTGAAATGGATTGTGATCAACTGATATGGAGATTTCCTGTCCATCATAAGGAAACTTGACACACTGGTGATATGTAGAAGGTACTGCTTGCATTTCATGTATCCAAGGTCGTCCTAATAAGATATTGTAAGTGAGATCAATATCTAAGACTTGACAGATAGCATCCTTTTGCACTGGTCCTACTTGAATAGGTAATATCACTGTTCCTTTAGAGGACCTTTCCTCATCATCATATGCTTTTATAGTAATCTTTTAACAAGGATCAATAGATTCTTCTGAGAAACCTAGTGCACGGATAAGCTTTAAAGTACATATATTAAGTCCGGCTCCTCCATCTATTAAGACTCTTTTGACGCGGTTTTTGCAAACAATGACTTCAATATGTAGTGGAGTATTATGCGGATGAATCAACGAAATATTATCATGCTCTGAAAAGGTGAGGTTGTGAGATTCTGTCATATGGGCAACCATGGCTTGGAATCTGTCTGTATCCAGATTTTGAGGTACATTTGTTTCCAATAGCGCTTGCTCTAATATGTCTTTGTGTTTTGGAGATAGTTTCAACAGTTCCAGGATAGATATCTGAGCTGGAGTCTTGCGTAGTTGGTTAACTAAGTCGTATTGGATCTTTGGTGTGGTAGTTGGAGGTGCAGTATGTCCCTTCAAGACATATTTCTGAGTCCGGGTTGTTACATTGACAGTTTCATGATCATGTCTATCTCGAATGGTTATAACATTGACTTGATGGTCTTCGGCTGATATGTGGTTGATTGTGTTGTTGTAGATGTGATTAATACGAGCTCCGCGTGTATCATTTGAAGTTGATGCTCCATCTTTGTTGTAATTTGGGAGAGGATCTTTGAAGGCTTCGTGATCATTATTTGTTTTGAGACCGTCCACCGTTAAGTCACCTCGATCAATCATGTCTTGGATTATGTGTTTCAATCTCATGCACTCATTTGTTCTATGACCCTTGTTGCGATGGAAATCACAATAGTGTGAATCATTCCACCAAGGTGGTTTGATTGGGGGTTCATAATTGTTGATTGGAGGTAAAGAAAGAATCTTGTTTGCCAACAGTTCTCTGAATGCGGACTCTAATGATTGGCCCAATGGTGTGAAGATACGCTTTTGGAAATTGTTGGTGTTGTTGCGTGAATTGTTGTTAGGTCCTGGATTCAGGTTTTTGTTTTGATTATCGTTGGCGTTGTTGGTATTGAGTTGTCCTTGAGCATTGTTTGGTGCATATGTGTTAGCACTGGGAGTAGCATTTTTAGGATTTTTCGTATTTTGAGTATTTCCTGATAAGGCAAGCACTGGCTGTTTAGATTTGGGATCATATGATTCATTGTTGCTCTCATTTTTGTTTCGAGTCCAAAATCGAGTTTTGTCCAGATTGGTGTTGTTTTGGTTATTGTAATGTGATGAGTTCGTTCCTTCTTTGTAGAACTTGAGTGTTCCCTTTTTGACACAAGCTTCCTCTACTTGGATGCCATTTTCAATCAATTTGGCAAAAGATGGTATGCATTGAAGTTTGAGTCTGTAACTCATTTCACCATTTAAGTTATCAATGAAGATTTCCATTTTTTCCTTTTCAGGAATATCTCGAGGATATCTTGATACCATGCGTCGCCAACGTTGAAGGAATAACATGAATGTTTCGTTATTTTTTTGTTTGGTGTTGCAAACATCTAGCATGGTTATGGCATGTTGGATGTTGTAAGAATAGTGGGTGATGAATTTGTTAACCAAATCGTCAAATGATCTAACAGGTGGTGTAATCTTGGATAACCATTCCATTGTTTGTCCTCCCAAGCTTCTTGGGAACAACCTCATCAGATAAGTGTCATCATGAGCAAATTCAAGACTCATGGTACAAAATTCTCGAACATGGTCCCGAGGATCACTTTTCCCATCATATTTATCGAATTTGGGAACGTCTGAGTTTGGAGGGAAAGGTACCATGTTTAAGCTTCTGTCAAATGGATAAGGACAGATTTCGTTTATAGAGTACTGCACTGTTGTCCCTTGTTGCATATCGTGCATTTGTCTTTGCAACATTTGCATTTGTTGAGTAAGAGCAATCAAGGGTGCATTATCTTACCGAGGGAAGAGTTCTTCCCTCGTATTTGTTCTTAACTGAAAAGGTGTAGTAAATGGTATGTGTTGTTCTGGGGTTTCGAGTTCAGGTATGCGCATTTCTGGTATACGTTGCTCTGGAATATGTTGTTCAGGTATGCGAGTTTCTTCTTCTTGTTGTCGTTCTTGATATGTATATTGTTGAGACTCGGTTTGAAAGACGTTTGCGTCAAAATCTTCAGGAAGTTTGACGCCTTTACTTGTAAGCATGAGTAGATATTTTTCTTTGTCATTTTCCATGAGTTTTTCGATGAGTTTTTTGAATGAAGGATTTTCTTGACATTCCTGAAGAATTGCGTCAGTAATTTCAGGCTCGTTTGAGGATGGAACTTCAAAAGGATTGGATAATCTGCGATTCATACTTGATTCTGCGGGTGTCTCACTTTGTTTGTTTCGTTGAGAGCGAGTGATAGGCATGTTAATAGAAACTTTCAGTGATGAAAGGAACAAAGTCCTCGTTGATGTTTTGCTCGGGCGTTGGTGGTTCTGGTCGAGATGTGTTATATGTGATGCACTCGTCGGGCAGGAATGCTGGATTGATCTTTCCTCCGCGGTTTATCTCTTGATTAAAAGCAGACTTTTGACAGTATGCTCTTGTTTTCAGGGGTTCTTTGTCAAATTCGCTGGATTTGTTTTGGATATAGCGTTTGACGTGATGAAGAAATACCCGATGGGATTTGAAGAGTTGATGATTGATGTATAAAAATTTATTTCTCTTGATGAATTTGGAAAAGCTAGGTTGTTGTTTCTTCAACGTGATGTTACGATAGAGGTTCTTTCTTCTTAGAATAAGGGGATTAGTCACGCATGAGTGATCAATGATATCCTTTGATTTGTTTGGATTTAGTTGATTCTTGTTTTGAAAATTTCAAATTTTACTTTATCAGAATGAAGGTTTAGATATCCCTTCACGATAAAGCATGTCAAATGATATGGATAAGAAGTTTCCCGATCTGGAAACTGGATTTGACAATTTGAAAATTTTTAGACAAGTGTTTTGAGATAAAAATCCATAAAATGGTAAAGGATTTGATTGATACTGATGATGAAAATTTTCCGGATTATGATAGGAGAGACGTCCTCTATTGCTCGATTCGTTTTCAGATTCTGACAACTTTGTTTGACACAAATTGAACTTGAGAAAAGTTTTTAACGGTTTGTTTTTGTTACTCTGGTTTAAAAAGATGATTTTCGACGAAAAGGTCCTCTAAAATGTTTTTGAATTTTTCAAAATTTTTCAGTTTTTAACTCTCTGTTTTTTTTTTGGTTTTGGATCACGCGCTAGAACAGAAGTTGAATGCGCTACTGAATTTCCCTAATGCGCTAAACTAATAAACACACGCGCTAATCTGCCCCTCCATACGCGCTAAAATTTTGATTTTGGAAATTTTTTGCTCTAGCAGGTGAAAAATTCACGTGCTAGACTGGGATTGACACGCGCTAACTGTTTCAGTTAATGCGCTAAAATATGGTTTCCACGCGCTAAGCTGTTTGTTTCACGCGCTAAAACTCAGGCCGTTGAAATTTAATGTTAAGTTTGTTTGGAAAAGATACGCGCCATACTGGGCTTTAGATGCGCTAACTGTTTTGACGAATGCGCTAATATGTATATTCCACGCGCTATAATGTTTCGAAAAATCTACGCGCTACACTGGGCCTGATACGCGCTAGCTATTTTGTTTTATGCGCTAACTTTGGATACCTACGCGCTAATATGTTCTTGAGATGCGCTAGAATGTTTTTAGATGCGCTAAAGAATTATTCACTGTTTTGCCTTAGGATTGAAACGCTACTGTTTTAGTTGCACGCGCTAATTTGATGTTTGGATGCGCTAATAGAACTGTTATACACGCTAAGATGTTGCTCTTATGCGCTAGACTGCCCTGATTTTTTCTTCTTTTTTTAATTTTTGTGAGAATTTTGAATTTTGTTGAGAAAATTTTCAAGTGTGATGGATGATTTTCTGAAAAAAAAATGTAAGCACGACACACAAAGTACAATCATTTCGCCTAATCTAACAGAAAGTGTATGTTCTGGCGAGGATGTGTTCAAATCCCCAATGTTTTAACAGGTTTTGATACGAAGTAAGACACTTCAAAAAGACTCTTTATTCAAGGGTCATAGGTAACATCATAGCCCACTAGTCTCGATACTCCATCAGCTCAAACAGCCGTGTCACCCCCTAGAGGGCGCCCGTTTTTTTGCCTTTTGCCAGAAGTTAACCCAAAGTGAATTGCTTCACAATTGAGTAATTATCTTGAGAGATATATGGTGAGTAATCTTGGGGGCAGATTCTTCCCCACTCTTGCACTATGATGTTACAAATGTTTGGATACTGACTCGGCTCAAAGCTTCTAATTCTATGGTTCGTAATCAGGCTTCCTGTTTGGCCGTCAGTGATAAACTCCCTCAGGAGGCTTCCCAACCTTTAGAACAAAGGCTTTACGTATCTCGAGCATACTGGGGGAAGGCTAATCACTGCGCGCAACCGTTGAAAAGGACTTTCGTCACTTTCCACATTTGATTATAGTGGGTTGGAATTCTTGGTGTCAAAGTCGTTCCCCACTTAGGTCGTTCCCTTCACACCGGCCATAAACGGCTTTAAGAGTTGATTGCAACTCCTCGGGAAGGTAGGCCTGCTAAAGGATTTAAATGCGTGAAGTACTGAAAGCGTAAGAGTGGTTTGGCTTTTTGATCACCCAGTTAAGGGGAGAGCATATACCTTCCACTTTCGAGACAAAGCAAACAATGAGGTCTTATTTTATCCTTTTAAATCAGTGATTGGCTAAAATCTATGCAGAGATGTTGCTCCACAAAAACATGATGTTTTTTTAAAAAAAAATTCAAAGCAATGATTGTCTGATCTATGAAAAAGAAATAGTCAACAAAGCAAATTCGATGTTTTTGGAGGTCAACAAAAGAAAATCGTTTTGCGGTAAAAGTAAATTTCCTCGCTTTACCTGCAAGAAACCGTTAAAACCCTGCAAACGAACAAAGAGATAAAATTGTCAGTTGATTCGGGGGACTTCTACAAGTCTAGAATTTTAATTCGGTTACAATAAATTTTTTTTTTTCTTTGTTTTTGTTTTGTCTGTGATGCGCTACAGAACAAACTGTACGCGCTACAATATGCTTCAGATGCGCTATAGTTTCTTTTCTCTGCGCTATTCTGTTACCTGGATGCGCTACTATGCATGTCGTAAGCGCTACTCTGTGTTTTTCTTTTTCCCGTGGTCAGTTATGTCGGAAAAGTTTAAATCTGATGCGCTAATGTCTGGTTTCTACGCGCTGGAAGATGTATTACATGCGCTAATCTGTTAGGTATATGCGCTACTATGTGTTTTGCCCGTGTCGACACCTACAGGAAAATTTGTTAAACTGCATCATGCGCTAAGGAAAAGTGTTTACGCGCTAAGACAGAGAGCCCACGCGCTAAACAGTAGGCTAGAAGCGCTAAACTATTAGGCGGATGCGCTAATATATCTTTTCGACGCGCTGATTCTCGTTTCTCACGGACCTGCAAAAATGATCAATTTCAAAAAATGATGTGTTATTGGGGTTCAAGCCCCACGGTGGGCGCCAGAAATGTATGCGGGAAAAGTGGGCGAATAAAACTTAAAATGTGAAAATATAGTTAATACCAGTCCACACACACACACAGGACTTCTTGATGTAAGCTATGGAGTAACGAGGTGTTACTCAGCTTCCCAAGGAGGGTCCCATGGTTCTCTATCTCACAATGTCCCTCAAACCAACGTTTTTTCTCTCAGATTACTGAGCAAAATGGTTTAGGGATGGCAAATATGAGAACGAGAGATGCTTTTGATTGATTTTAGTATGAGATGTATTGTAAGCTATGTATGATACTAAAAATGCAATAAACTAAATGATAAGATGACGAGGCTAGTATGAATACTATCATAGCATACTATATTTAATCTATGATTGAGCTAAAATGATAAAGAACTTATTCTAAACATGCATATTAGTCTAATTTATGATCTAAAAGAGGCTAAATGATGAGCATATATAAAATGAAAGCTTGAAATAATTTGAGCATAAGTGTGATGCTTCAAATTTTAAAGATGATTGTTAAAAATGGAGGAATGAGAGCTCTATTTATAGCACAAACAGGGCAATGGATGGTCATGATTGAAAGGTTTAATCAAGGGCCAAGTTTGAAAGTTGAGGATCCATGTGCACAATTGGCACCAATGAAATGGTGACAAGTGTCAACATAGGGTTGGGTTGAGAGAAGGGGTTGGAGGCATTAAAGGCCCGAGAAGACCTCATGGTTATCTAAAGGCTAAGGGTCAAGTCTAAGTTAGGCTTATCCACTGGATTAAGAATTAATCCAAGGATAAACCTTTGTGCAAATGTTTAAGAGATAATCATGGTCAAAGCATTAATGGCCTGATGAGACCCTTGGGTTGGGTAGAGGTTGAGTCAAAACAAATGTTTTAACCATGTGGGAGGGTTTGAGTTAACCATTAATGGTTATTGGAGACTTTGGGGATTAAGTGGTTGAAGGTTGGAAGCTTTCAAAGGTTATCAAAGACTTTGAGGATTTAGTGGTTGAAGGTTGAAAACCTTTAATGGTTATCAAAGACTTTGAGGCTTTGAGAAGTGACTTCCCTTTGCTTAGGGATGTGACAAAGTTTAGAAGAGGGTTAGGTTAATTAGAAGCGATTAGAAGATTCTAGAAGGGATTAGGAAGGGGTTTGGGATTTTGCAAGTGGATGGGGGAAAAATAGGATTTAATTGAAATTATTTAATTCAATTTGGTTGCAATTTGGGGAAATTAAATAAATTAGATTTATTCAATTTAGGATAACTATTTAATTAAATTTGAATTTAATTAAAAGTGGATAGGAGGATTTAATTGAATAAAATGATTTATTCATTAAATGGGTATAGTGAATTTTATTTAAATAAATTGAGTAATTTACTTAATAAAATAGAAGAATGTGGATAATTTAATTAAATTGGATTTAATTAAATAGGGAAATGAACATAAAATATTCATTTAGGAATATGGTCATTTTTATACGCCTACACCTAGAGAACATCTTTCTCCAACGTTGGAGGAAAGTGAGAAAAGGCTGTCGGTGTTTTCTGTTTGGTGTTGTAAAGTCCTATCATAGTGACAAGATGTCGAATGTTGTAGGATTATTGTTGTAAAAATAGTTGGATTAATTCTTGAAAAGTTTTAATCCCCATAGGTAGACTTGAGAACCATTCCATTGCTTGACCCCCTAAACTCCTCGGGAAAAGGTGCATTAGATATGTTTGTTCATGCATGAACTCCATACATGGGGCACAAAATTCTCTAACATGATCTTGAGGATCTGAGATACCATCATATTTGTCAAATTTTGGGATCTCTATTTCTGAAGGAAATGGAGGCATGTTTAGGATTTTGTCAAATGGAAATGGGCATATTGTATCTAGAGAATATTGTTTTGGGGATTTGTCCTTGTTTTTCAGTTCTGTGATCTCAGTCTGTAAGGCTAGTAATTGTTTGTGTACCATTATTATAGGTAATTTTTTTTTTTTAGTAATGAGAGTTTGAACGTTATATCCAGTAGGAAGTTTGGCTCCTTGTTTTGCTAGTTCTAAGAAATAGTCTTCTTTCTCTCTATCCATAATAACTTTCATCATTTTTTAGAAATCTTTATCCTTTTGACATTTAAGAATATTTTTTTCTGGAGGTTCAGAGTCTTCAGCTTCACTTGATGAGGAATCGTTATCGGTTTCATGAATACTGAAGTTGTCTTCGTTATTTTGTTTTGACTCATGTATAGTGGGAGATTCATGTTCGTAAAAAACTGGTACCTCTGATGATGAAGGTTTATCAGTGAGCGGGTCCTTCACGTAATATGGGTTATCTTGATATGTGAAGGATTGTCCTTTACCTTTGGCCTCTTTCTTACGAGAACTCCTGGTTTGAGTAGGCATTTTTATGGATGAGTGTGACCTAAAGTTGTTTGTGATGCAGAGGTCAAGATCAATTTCAGAGCTAGTTGTTCAGTTAACGTATTGTTCGAGATAAGCAACTAAGATTTAGTCTGGTTTCAGGAAAGATCTATCCTGTATAAGATGTTTATCTAAGTTGATTCGAGAGAAGTGACTAAGACTCGGTTTGGTTTCAGGAATGAGCTATCCTGTATAAGATGTTATCTAAGTGACTTAAGTTTTGATAAGTAGTTGATTGAACTAGCTGAAAGATGATCGACCAAATCATGCAACACAAATGGCAGGGGTACACTGTCTTGATCTGTTTATGCTCAGGATGATTATAACCAGTTTTATGCTCGTTGTAGACTATTTTAGGCAAGTTTGATTATTCTATACTAACAAAATCAAAGATTCATACAATAGGTTTTACTGAGCCGGACGATAATTCAATAGCTTCAGGATGACAACAACAATGTTTCGTACAAGTTGTTGCCTAGTACTGTACGATAGATGGGTATGTCTAGGATGACAGAAAATTCAATGCAAATTTTTATCGTATGACACAAGATTCAGCATCAGATGATAGACTTTTAGGATTCGTACGACACAGTATTGAGGCTCAGATGATAAATAATCAGACTCGTACGACACATGATATGAAGCAGGATGATAAATGATCAGATTTGTACGACTGTTCATAGGTCAAATAAAATTCTAAGTTTTCAATGGCTGAGTATGATAACTGAGTATGATCAATTTTGAGATGGACTGATTTTTGACTAGGATAGACTAGTTTTGGACAGAATTTTGACTTAGGATAGACTAGTTTTGACACAGACATAGTTTTTGATCATTGAGTTGTTTCTTGTTTTCTCCAGTTTTTGGTATTTCAGTTTTAGTTTGAGGGATGGAAACACAAAAAACACGTAATATGAATAGTAACTCCAATCACAACATGCAAACCCTACGAAATTTGGTGAGAGAAGAAAACCTTTGCTTGTAGACTCGGGTACACACCCAATAGCTAATCAGAATACAGTCGCTGAGTCTCACGCAATGGATTCTCAACGTCGTATCATCCGACTCCAAATGCTAGTGGGGACACGAAATGACAAGTATCTTGAGAGAGTTACTATCTCTCTTGCACAAAGATTATCCCCCCTTTCAGAGGTGAATCAGATAGCTTCTAATTTGAATTGGAACTAGTAAGGGGTCCGTTCGACGCGTCGAGGTATAAACTCAATTAAAAGGTCTCCCAGCCTCGAAAACCAAGGTTCAATATACCCGAAGGTACTAATGAGAGCTATTCTCGAGCACCGTCATTGACTTGAATTTCATCAAATCACGTTTATTTTATAGTGGGTTGGAGTACTTGCCATTTAGTTGTTCCCACTTAGGTCGTTCCCCTCACACTGGCCGTAACGGCTTTAAGAGTTTTTTAGCTCCTCGAGAGGGCAGGCTTGCTAAAGATGTACAAATCTCAAACAAAGAAAATGCCTCAAGGGCTTGGATTTCTGATTGTCTAAAAAGACAAGAACATACTCTCCTACCTCTCAGAATTTACTTAAAACATGAAATACATATTTGTTCTTTAACCAGATAGCAATTTAGGTGCCTAAAAATGAATTTAAAGAATACACGATGTTTGGTCGATTCTTCTCAGGCAACCTGCAAAGACAATGAATCAGTAGTCATATTGTCTTTGTGCGACAAGCATATTCTTCAACAAGCATTCTGCAAAAACTAATGAGGTTGTGAAAAATTCTAAGATAGATAGATAAACAACTAGGGTTAGTCGTCAGTATAATCAATTTGAATAGAAAACCAGAGTCATAAAATTTGCTTTTTTCTCTTTTTAACCAGGAAAAATACAAAATTGTGCGACAGTATTTACTAGATCGTATGATACAGGATTCCAGTTCGTACAACACTTGTAGTTTGTCATTTTGGCCTGTGAGAAATGTCGTACGATATTACACAGAGATTGTACGGACGAAAATCCAAAAAGTAAAAAAAAAAATGAAAAATAACAAAAATAAAAAGTCAGTCTTGGATGCCAAAAAATGTTGTCTTCTGCCCCACGGTGGGCGCTAGAAATGTGTGTGTGAAAAAGTGAAAAAAGGTCTGATAGCTGTAGGCACAACACTTCAATTAAGTCATTACATGTATGGTTAGTAAATCAATAATCAATAAATAATAAACCATAACAAAGTGACTAATTGCCTTCTAAAAGATGCGAGTATAAGATTGCTCTCAGATTTTTATAAGCAATACCAATGACTAGACTACACCAAGACGAAGGATTTAATTTATATGAGCATGATATTAAACTATATGGATGCAAGGATTGATGAATAATTCAAGCAATAATGGATAAACTAAATATGGATGCAAATAATTAAAAAAGCACAATGTATTCAATGACTGCAGAGCAAAATCAGCATAATAATCTCCAAGCGTGTTCTCAAAAATGTCTGGGGTGTTTTGGATGAGAGCTGAAGGCTAAATTTATAGAAATTCACAAGAGAGATCAAGAAAAAGATCAATTTAGAATTAATTGAATAATTGAGAAATCAGGTTCAGTTAACCTCGAGATAGATTCCAATTATAGTTTAATTGAAATGCATTTAGATAGGAAGTTCAAGTTGCATTAGAAATAAGACTTAATTAATTCCATGCATTTGTGATAAAAATAGATAATTCTTTGATTTATTTAAAAAAAGAGTCTTTTCAATGCAACTGAACTTCTTTTTCTCAAAAGCTTCGAGTTCTAATTTTAGAGAATAATTAATAATTCAATTAATTGCTTATCTGATTTCAGTTTCTCAATTTAGAAGAAGAAATAATATCTCAAGTTTGATTTCTCTCTCAATTCAATTCTTTTATTTTATTTTCAATTTAACTCCTACTTTGTGATTAATTCCTCTTTTGTAATAAATTAATTCATTTTTTGCATGATTAAATGGCAAATTTATTAATTAATTAAATATGCTAGGATATTTAATAAATTAAATAGACAGACTTTGCATACTTCATTAACTCTACAGTCATTTGTATCTACTTCAATCACATATCACATCTAATCACATTGTCACACTTCCATATCTTTATCTCTTTATCTATGTCTATGTCATTATTAAAAACAAAAGAGTACATTGTATGTATCGATCCACATCTCAAGTCGACCACACATGCCTTACAAAAAAAATACTTTACATGCCACCATAATATACTTCATATGTTTCACTCACATAGGTCGGCCAAAATATAACGAAGGTTAATGCCAACTGGAGTACACACATTATCCACAATGCTTAGTCATGTCCCAAAATTGCAGGGCCAAAACCAATCAACTAATGAAATACATATGTCCAGGCAAACAATTATGTTATGGAGAAATGGAGCAACTAACAGACCAAACTGCCAAACCATGTATCTCACATTTCAAAGATCTACGACATGTACAAACTAGAATATAGGTACATTTGATACTCATAAGTATACTACCCAAATTGCAAACACGTATCTACAACTGCAGAGCAACACAGAGCAAAACATGATGAATAAAGTCATAGAATTGTAGAAGCAATAACAATATAAGTCAACAAAAGTATGTTTACATCAATGACAACTAGTATAGCCTATACAACATTATCCTTCACGGAAAGGGCATCAATGACAAAACTCCAACAAATAGCCCCAAATATTTTTCCTCTTCTTTTTTTGTCTAGGTATTTGAGACATTCAACCACATGAAGGTATACTTATTTCTCTTTATCATTTATCTCTTTCATTTAAATCATTTACATATGTATTATTAGTATTCATTGGTATATTTTTAATCTCGAGTTTTGCAAGTCAGTTGGAACATTGAGTTGGGTTTTTGCATTCTCTATATGTCTCTTTGTTCACGGTCTATTCAAGACTAAAATGCATCGCACAAAAGTTTGTGCACCATGATGTGATCCTTGACTGAGAAATTTATATCTAGACCCAAAAATCTCTATCATCCACACTTTTCATTTAGATAAAAACATAAACTTTATTTTATTTATCTATATTTAGATATTTCCACTAGTTTAACTAGTTTCAAAGATATTTGAATGTCTGTAGTGAAATTAGTTCTCAAAGGAACATAGTTATCCTTTTGGAAAGTCTCATTTCCTCCATTACACACATATACCTTTTATTTTTCAAAAATAAAATACTTTATCTCAAAATTTACAAAAATCACATTCTCAAAATTTGAAGTATTTATATATTTTCATCATAAAATACAACTGTGATGTATATGATTTTTTAATATAATTTTTTTTCCATGGATAATAGTTATATAGTACAATTCTATATGTCTATCTTGGATTTAATTGAAAAATAAATAGTTAATTAGTTCATACCAAGGCAAGATACTATTGCGTTCATTAAATTTTATTATTTCACTAGTTTAACCTATGAATGCATGAAATTATTTTTTTGGAACAAAATTTCTATAGTCTAAGTTTAATTTTTATTTTTAATGATTGTAAAAAAATAAATTTCTTTATTCCTATTGGTTTATATTGAAAAAAAAAAGTATAAAAAAATAATTTTGTCAAAAAAATTACATTTTTATGCATTGATAAAATGTCAACAATAATAATTAACATAATCTTTAGTATGTTTAAATTTTCTTTTCAAATTGAGCTCTGCTTGATGCGAAAGCATGCGAATAATGCAACACCATCTTCACAAAGTGACTCCCTCTTGGAGCGACACCTGCAGGGATTGGTAGACCGTGGTTAGAAAGAAATAGAAAAGAAGGAATAATTTCCAGGCTCAACAAGGTCATTTCGATCCCTGTAGGAATGTCTCATTTGAAGGGCATTCTATCTACCCTAGAAATCCAGGGTATGAGGCAGTAACAGAGTGAAGCAAGCTCAAAATATCTGTTGTGAATCCCCCAAAATCTAGCCCTAATATCACTCGTCGCCCTCAATGGGTGTTTGAAAATGAGCCTTGGGTGGACAAATGTGCCCTGGTTTGCCTGAATAACCACCTAAAATCCAATGTTGAGGTTGTTAAACCTGTTAACAACAAAGCTAGTAAAATTAATAAGAAATTTGGGCCAAACAAAGGTTGGAATCTGGGGTATCCTCCAGTTTTAGGCTCGAATGCGGTCCCCCTGGGAAAATAGGGCTTTTCCTTCCAAATTTGTAAATAACAAGGAACCAACTTCTCAACCAAAAGCCAATAATACAGTTGAATCACCCTCAACAATGCTTAATCCAATGTGGAATTTGTATTCCAAGCTTGGGCTTATGGTTAAATGGAACGGTAAGGATTTCCAAGCTCGAGAGGCAATTGATTGGTGGTATTCATGGTTCCCCTGAGAGGTAAGTATTTCTCATCTTGACAATGATATTTCATTCATTGTGTGTAAGAATTCAAACACTAAAAAAGAAATTTTATCAAGAAAAGTTATATTATTCTAGGGACATTGCTTTTATTTTATGGAATGGTATTCAAATTTTGACCTGCTTTCTTTTAGGCCCAGTAAGACCCAGAGATGGGTGGATTTGGGCCCTCTCCCTATAGATTATTATTTCCCCCAAATTTTAGAAGTTATAGGGAAAAAATTGGGCACCTATATTAGATGTGAAGGTCTTGATAGGGAGGATCAATTCAAACATATAAAATTGCTTACAAAATTAAAATTAGATGTTAAATCTTTAGATCCGGTAGATATTCTATCAGGTCGAGGATCTTGGATTATTAATCCATCCCTTTATAATGGGGTCATTGATACATCAAATATTCTAATTAAAGAATATGGGATTGAAGAGTCCAATCATGTCAAAATGAATCCACAAATACTCCCTGGAATCATTGTCAATTTCATGGAAAACAAAGGTGGTTTCTATTTAGAATCCCAGGATGATAGCCTGGTGGTGCATGTAGTATCCTTATCTCAGAAAACTCAAGAGAGTCATCTTCCCAATCCGACAACAGGGTATTCATAAAAAATCCTTTAAATAAAATGGATTTGTTGGGGATAGAAATGAGTCAAGTATTGGACAAACCTAAGTGGGGAGGAGTTAATCCCTTGCCTTCTCCCCAACTAGAGTTGGACATTTATGAGGCTCAAGCACAAAATCACAGTGAAGGCATCAATCAAGATATTCCTTTAGGCTTCTCAGGTGAAGAAGCTTGAAGCTTTAATAGGAATGATGGCATTAAGATTGATCATCTCAATAGGAAAGCAGAACTTCAAAGTTTGTTAATAGGTTTAGAAGAATTCAAAGCGGATTTGCAAGAGCAACTCAAATTACTTGATCTACAAATGGAACTTAGTAAGAGTGCAGATAATGAACAAGTGATGAATGATCTGGACCCTACATTAGGGTTGGTTTGTCCTTTTGACCAATTCATTGACATAAATGAAGATGAGGCTACTCCCCTTGGAGGCCAGTCCATTGGACTTCAGGGCAATGCGTTAAGTGAGGTCAAGTTGGGGTTAGGCCCTTATTTGGGTAAGAAGAATAAATTTGATTGTGGTTTAATCCCAAAGAAGAAAGGTGGGAAATCCATAGTTGAACTCAGGAATATGGTGGGGGAAGCCTTCGGACATGCAAAAATAACATCGATCATGAATGCAAGGAAGGGGAAATTCCTTCTCACACAGTCATGCCCCTAACAAGAAACACATTCTAAAGCGTTGTATTTTTACTTCAAAAATAGATATAGCCTTAATACAGGAAATGAAACTTAATCAATCAGAAATCAAAATCTTCAAAAAGAAATTAGGTCTTCTTGAATTTGATACAATACCTACATTGGGAGCCTTCGGGGGCTTGGGAGTTATATGGGATCCTAGGTGGATCATAGTCAATTCGGTAGCCATAACAAGAATTGGATGGTTGTTGTTGTCAAACTTTTGAGCTGCAACTTAAGCTTTATTCTTTTTAATATATACGGTCCTATTTTGACACATGAGAAAGCACTATTGTGGAATGAAATTGGATCGGTACTAACTTCTCATCCAGAGTGGAATTGCTTCTTAGGAGGAAATTTTAATGCTATCTCTGATCTCTCTGAAAAAAAGGTGATATAAGAAGAGAACACCAAATTTTAGTAGATTTCAGAGATTGGATCAATAATCACAATATGATAGACATAAAAACAGATAATGGCATCTTTACTTGGAATAATAGAAGGCAAGGTTTCAGTAACATAGCAGAAAGATTAGATAGATTTTTATTAAGAGGTGATATTTTAACCTTCAATTATGTATTTAAGGCCTCAATTCTACCCATCTCAGGCTCTGATAATTTCCCAATTCAATTAACCATCAAGGAAAATGTCAAGACTAAGAGGTGTCCTTTCAAATTTGAAAAAATGTGGATAAAGGATGAGTCTTTTATGGAAAACATTGGAACTTGGTGGAAAGAAGTATAAGTATCAGGATCAAATTATACTGTTTTGTTACCAAAATTAAATATGTTAAGAGAAAACTTATTAATTGGAATAAGGACAAGTTTGGAGATATCTTTGTCATTAAAAGGGATATAGAAACAACCTTAGAACAACTTAATGACAAAGTTATCAAGGTAGGCATGGATCATAACAGTTTTTTGCTTGAAAAAGAACTTCTTTGCAGACAGGAAGAAATTTTGTCAAAGGAAGAATGCTATTGGAGACAAAAGTCTAGGGTGACTTGGATTTCATAGGGTGATCAAAATACCAAGTTTTTCCATTCTTTCACAAAAAGTGGGAACATAATTAATAAATTAACCAATATTAGAAGTGAGGTTGGGGTTTTATTAGATGACTTTGAAAGTATAGCATTAAAGACAGTCTCCTTTTTTTAGAACTTACTAAGCAAGGAACTTATCTCAGATTTGACAGCTCAGACCAGTTTGATCAACAATATTCCTAAAATCATTAATGTTAATCAAAACTCACTTCTTAACTGAGAATTTACCAAGTCAAAGATAGAAGAGGCCCTATTCCAACTCCACGTGGTTTCCCAGCTTGTTTCTTCCAAAAATGTTGGCATATTATAGGTGATGAATTAGTGGAAGCTTTGGAAGGTGCAAGGCTAGTTGACAAATTTCTTAAAGAGATCAACCACACTTTCTTAGCTCTTATCCCAAAAAAGGAGACAACGGATAGTATGAGCGATTTTAGACCTATTTCACTATGTAACACTTGTAGACACCTAAAATTGTCATGTCTAATTAAATAAATATTTTATTTATTTAATTATCTAAGCCTAATTCTTCTATTAATTAAATAAATCTTTATTTATTTAATTAATTCATTTATCCTCTTCTAGCCTTATTTCTCATTTAGATAAATACATTTATTTATTTAAATTATCCTTTTCCTAAATTAAATAAATATTTTATTTATTTAATTTATCCCACTTCTTCTATTAATTAAATAAATCTTTATTTATTTAATTAATTCATTAGCCTTTTCTACCCATGACACATGTCATTCATCTCTTAATTCATACACTACCTACCCCTTTCATTATTTTATTATTTCTTTTACCTACCCTCTAATCATAGCCGACCTCCTTTTACACCTCTCAATCTTATCCCTCCATTTCTTATTGTGTCTTCTATATAAGGAGATGCTTCCTTCATTATCAACCCTACCTGGCTAATCAATTTTATGCACTTGACTACACTATGCTTTGCATATGTGATCCTACTTGCAACCACATTCCGTTCTTTGTTGAACTCTTGTGCACATAAAATCTGAGAGCAATTATATCAAGCAAGATCAATGGAGATAGGAAGAATGGAGATCCAAACCCTATTGGACATGTGATGGTATAATATTTGTGATTTCATTTGATTTGCATTGTCTTAGGTAATCTTCATATGTTATGGTGGATCTTTGTTGTTGTTAGGCTAGGGTTTTGTGGTTGAATTCATTTAGCCTTTCAATATCGTTATTATTGTTATCCATTTTCACCATACACATTTTGGCACGCCCGGTGGGACTCTTGTCCCTTTCGCATTTAACATCCTTGTTGCAGATTTTGTGTTTTGAAGTTGCAGATCTGACATTTTCGACAGTATTTTGATATTTTCGCATCTGTGTATTTTTGGATCACATTTTTTATTTTTTGCCACGTCTGTGACATCTGGAATCGCGTCTGTGTTTCTCAGTCGTGTCTGCGGTGTTTTTAGATGCGTCTGTGTCCGGAAGTCACGTCTGGGTTCTGGAGCCGTGTCTATGTCTCATAGAAGCGCGTCTGCGTCAGGGAGTCGCGTCTGTGTGCATTGATTTCATTTTTGGAGTTTATTGATTCAATTTTTGGTCATTCAATATTTCAGATGCAGTTTATTTTGAGCTAACATTTTCGGATCTAGCTAACGAAATTGGTGCAGCTTGTCTTGAAAGCAAAATCATTTTGTCGAAGGCCCCTATTTTCACAAAGTCTTTTGGGTTTAAAATTTACCTAACTTGTGTGCTTGCAGGAAGGGGTGATTATTTGAAACAATCCAAACTACTAACAAATTTCTGTTGCAGGTCCTTGGCAAGGGTTTTTGGATTTTTATTGTGTGCCTTGTTTTCATAGACTAGCAAACACTTCAATTGGTGCACTAAAATTGAATCATTGTCTTTTGTGTCTTGAGCAATAGACTCTTTTTGTTTAATCTTTAGAGGGTCTGTCTTCTCGTGTGGTCATTAGGACTACTAGTGAGAAGAGAATGACCCAAGTGGTAGCGAGGAAAACCCACCTCTTCCGAACCACTATAAATAATTGTATTCATGGTGAAAACTATGAATAACATGTGCTGATTAGTTCATACCGACACTATGTCTCCCCATAAACCCGTTTGATCAAATTTATTTGATCAGTTGTAGGGCGTAACCCCTACCAGCTGGGAGCCTTCTGTATTTACAGAGCTGAAAGTGCCGCATGTATGGCCACACGAGCGGATGCCCTTACTAGCACCTTTTTGTTTTAGAAGCCCAAATCCTTCTAGTTGTTGAGGCAGGAGGTCGGACCTCTGGTAGCGGCCCACACACATACGGTTCTTAGTAGAGATACAAAGTTCACCATGGGGAGTTTTCATGGGGATTGATGCTTGGCTGACCCGAGAAGTGAGTGTCGAGGGTGGAGCCAGTGAGGTCAAGCATCTAAGTATCCGCTCTGAATAGCGTGGCCTCGGGGGTAAAACCCCATGTGGGATCAACAACTATTGTCTTGGCCAGCCATAAGAATTGTGCTTGACTTATTTTGAACATTCAAACATTCAAGACCAAACAACAAAACATTGTGTCTTTTGTGTCTTCAAGTGTATGCAAAACATCTTTACATCAAACAACACACTTTTTTTTGGAGTCATTTTGAGTCTAGACACTTGCAAACATTGAGTCTTCATCAACATTGTGTCCTCTTGTCATGAAAAATAGTCAAACAGTCAGATTTTGTCACAACAAAAATGACTTCATAGATTGGAAAAAATCGCACAAATTTTGCAGAAATGCATCTGTATCTGATATAATAGCGTTTGTGTTGTATAACCGCGTCTGTGAAAGGCAGAAACGCGTCTGTGTTTCCAGAATCAACAGTGCACTTAACAAAAACCTTAGAAATGCGTCTGTGTTAAATAGGATCACGTCTATGTCAGGAAATCGCGTCTGTGCAGTATACAAGCGCGTCTGTGTTCAGAATTGAAAAAACTTTTACAGTCCAGCAAACAAGAGCAATCAGTTTCAAAATTCTTGAGCTTCCTATGTTATTTCTCTAGGGTTTCATTTAGCATTCAACCTGTCTTTGGGTCTCACAAAGTCCATCATTGCTTCACATCTTACATTACATTCACATTTGTCTAAACTTGAGTAAAAAAGGTCACTTGCTTGTCCTCATCATACTTTGTCAACACACTACATACAACAACACTTTGCTAAGTGGTCCCTCATCAAGGTCTCTCACCTTTGGGTCTCATTTGGTCTTACTTAGAGTCAAGGTCAACTTACCTCATCAAGAGAAACTATCCTCTCTTTGGAAGTCACACCTACTCTACTACATACATACTTGGTCTTACACTTTGGACATTGCAAGTACACCTCAGATTCATTTACATTTCATCCGACTCTTGGTCTTCCATACTTTTTCCATTTTCATCTAGTCTCACACATCTTGGTCAATACCTAGTTCATGGTTGAAACCTGTCTTCAAAAATCTAGGAGAGAAACTAAAGAGGCTCAAGAGTCCACAAACATGAGTGTCTATGAGTATGACAATGATGTCTTTTTCAATACTGATCATACTACATTACCTGACGTGGATGCCTATAGAAACATTCCAAATGTTGAGAACATGGACACTACAAACAACAATGATACACACAATGATGATATGGACAACTTTTCAGTACATTCAGTAGATGTGGAAGAATCCATTATGGATCCCCATTTCAATCGATTGATTGAGGAAATAATGAGGAGGGATAGACAATACTTCTTACAAATGATGGCACAAAGTGGAGCCAAGATCCCTCATGATTTTGACATGTCTCAAATAACAAAACATAGACCTTTGCAACAACCTCACTCCAACATGGATCAAAGAAGGCCTAATAGTGGAGGCAATAGAGGACCACATATGGTGCCTGAATCACCATCATCTTTGTTTAAAAAACCAGAGGTCCCACATACACATCATCAAGCATATGATACTCACCTTCGCAAACCATTATGGAAGTCTTATGCAGAGAAATATGCTCAATCACATATCAACACTAAGGATCAACCACCAAAGCAATAGGATATTCAAAGGCATGCTCAAAATTTGGATACAAGGAAACCCCGTGTCAAATTTGGGGGCAATACATTAGAACATGACATGCCTGTAGAGTATGGTATACATGGACAAAATAGATATGGTGTTCCTCAACATGAATCTATACCAAGTGGTCCATATATGCAGCATCACTATAGACCTCCTCCATATGAACATGTGTATGATCAATATCATCCATATATGCAACATGCTCCTCCTCCAATTGGTGCCTCAAGCATAGGGTATGTTCCAAGAAGTCGATCTCCACCTAAGAGCAACTTGGAGCAACAAATCAGGGACTTACAAAAGAAAATGGAGGACATAAATACACCGAAGCCAACATACACAATGAGAGACATATGTCCTTATCCATTTGACAAGAGCATTCCGATGCCTCCATTTCCTACACACTTTGTGACGCCTAAATTTGATAAGTATAGAGGAAAAGGGGATCCTAAGGCACACATAAGACAATTTTTCATAGCTTGCATTGAGGTAGCAGCAGAAGAGACATATTTGATGAGATTATTCCCATAGAGCCTAGGTGATCAAGCTATGGAATGGTTCTCCCAACTTCCACCTAGAATTAAGTCATGGGGTGACTTAGTAGAGGCATTTATTCAACATTTCTCCTACAAAATAGAGACAGACATATCAGTCACTACTTTGTGCAACACCAAGCAAAGGGATGGAGAATCTTTTTCCTCATTTTTACAAAGATGGAGAAATCTAGCCAGCAGATGCTCTTGTGAAATTCCACAAAAACAAATGGTAGAGATGTTCACCCAAAATATTAACAAAGACATTGGATATGATCTAAGGAAAGCTTGTTTGTCTACCTTCAAGGACGTCATTGAAAAAGGCTTAGCAACAAAGAAGGTCATAATTGAATAAGGAGTCATTAAGATATTCAAAGAAAACAAAGATGACTTTAAAGGAAAGGACAAGCCAAGATTTTGGAATAAAAACAAGAACACAGTCAATGATGGTGTTGTTGATGCCAACACAATGCAACCCAAATTCATTTTTTCGGGATCAAGTTCTACAAACAATCAAGTCAATACTCAAACAACTTCCAGATCACGAAGGAAGTACACTCCATTGGGAGAACCACTTGACTTAGTTTTCAAAAAGCTAGTGGCAAACAAGGTAATCACAATTCCAGATTTTCCTCCATATGAGCCAAAGGTCAAACCAAATTGGTGGAATGATGATGAGTATTGTGAATTTCATAAGAGCAAGGGTCATAAGACAGGAAATTGTCATTAACTGAAGAACATCATACAAGATCTCATTGATAGAGGTGACATTGAGATTGAAGGACACTCATCCAATCAAGAACATGAGATGTTTAAGGAACCATTCCCAAAACATGACAAGGGAAAAGCTAAAGCCACAAATGACCAAACCAACTATACCAGATCATCTTATAACTATGATTCAACCATCAATCACATCTCGATGGACAATTATGTCTCTACCATTATCATCAAGGACAAAAACCCTGAGAATTCTACCGGGAGACCCAAGATTGTCCTAAAAGGTGTTGGATCTTCTTCCGAACCAACCTCTGAATGTAATGTTACAACCCGTCAAGGTAAATTCACTTTGCAAGGTGTTCTAGCCAAAAACACCGCATCTTCATCAACCAAGCTTGAGTACGACCTTGTAGAGCAGTTAGGGAAGACACCCGCACTCATCTCCATCCTCGAGCTCTTACGCATATCCCTCACACATAAATCCATTCTTGACAAAATCTTGAGAGACACCGTCATCCCTACTGATCTGAACATGGACCAGTTTCAAGCCATGGTGGGATACCTTTCCATTCCACACTCCCTTACATTCACAGAAGCCAATGACGCCTCCGTGAGCCAACCACATAATGCACCACTACACGTTGAAGCCTTCATACACAAACATCAAATAAATTGAGTCCTGATAGATGGAGGAGCAGGTCTAAACATTTGTACATTGAGCACTATTAAACAACTGGGATATTCTAATAAAGCTGTGAATTCTACAAACAAAATCACCATCAAGGCATATGATGATGAAGAGCGTTCATCCAAAGGCACAGTCACCTTGCCTCTTAGAGTTGGGCCAGTTACAAAGGATGTGGTTTGTCAAGTCCTAGAGCTAGATCTCACATACAACATATTGCTAGGACGTCCTTGGATTCATGAAATGAGGGCAGTCCCGTCTACATATCACCAATGCATTAAGTTTCCTCACAATGGAGTTGAGATAACAGTTAATGGTGATCCTAATCCGTTCATATATTGCAATAACCTAAGATCAAAAACTGAGACCATCATTCCCAGTAATCGCGAAGCTGTTCCTTCTTCGGCATACATTTATCCTGAGTCATTAAAACCTTTGACATCAAAACAAGGTGAGCTTAAAGGCAAATTTCAGGACAAGGGCATGGGGGAATACACTTTAAATCAGACCATGTACTTACAACAAGTTATGAATTCACCAAAAGAATATGGAAGACCACATCCTAACAAGCAAGTATCCATCATGGTACTCAAATGGGACCCTACTACCTTTCAAAGATGGGGTGAACTAGAAGAGGAAGACTTATACAAAATGCTTTACAAAGACATTGAAGATGATACACAAGATCACATCAGTCTACCATGTGAGAAATATGGCAAAGGCTTCAAGATCCTACAAAAATTCAGGTATGATGGAAAAAGCCCTCTTGGGTTACGAAAGGAAGGCATCATTGAACCTTTACAACCTGAATTGACATTAAAAAAGGAACGCTCGAAGGGACTTGGTTTCCTGACTTCCAATTTCCACACTTAAAGGACAGAAGAAGCCTTACAAATCAAAGCTGCCAAAATTCAACAAGAGGGTTGCTATTCCATAGACTCCAACGAATGGGAATGGGGTTCAGACAAATCCTCCAGTGACTACGAGCTCACCGAGACATTCAGAGAGCCAGATGAGCCCACAGAAGAAGAGGAATTTTATAAAAGATTCAAAGTTGGTCAAGAAACAACCCATGAGGATTCCACACAGTCCTTGTCTCAAGGTTCTAGGTTGAAATCATATAGGATGAGAACACCTATCCCAGAATGCGCTACTAGTGATGATAATTTGGATTCGCTCGCGATCGAGACTGATGAGGAGAGTGCCATCGATGACCTCGATAATTACCTTGACATACCCAAATATAACTGCATCTTCACTCTTAGCCCCGCTAACTTTGAAGACATTAAAGGCCTTCCCCTTGTTCACCACCAACTCATTGACTGGGATCATGAAGGACCTGCACAGTTTGACACATTCCAAAATGATGAAGCTTTTATTGACTATCTTGGCATACGGGATGATCTTCCCCCTGGGGACCATAAAGCGGGATACACTATAGAACTCAATAGCGTGGCATATTTTGGTGAGGGTGTCGGACCTTCCAGTCGCAAAAATGTGAAAATAAGAACAAACCAAGGGTCTTATGGCGAAAACCACACTGTGGCGCTGTTTGACCCCAAAAAAGTAAAAAGAAAGGACGTATCTGAGGGCAAAAACCTCTTTGAGGCACCCGAAGATGGAAGGCTTGACATCCTCCCAGCATCATATGAGGAAAATTCATCCATGTTGGTAGAGGAGACTATAAAAACAAACATTGGTACAGAAGAGGTTCCACACAACATATTCCTGGCTCAATCTTTGATGGAGTCAGAAAGGTCAAAATTCATAAGTTTCTTCAAAGAATGACAAATCAACTTTGCATGGTCATACGCTGATATGCCTGGATTAGATCCAGATTTGGTAATGCATCATTTGATAGTTAAACTGGGGGCAAAACCAGTGAAACAAAAATTAAGAAAGATGCATCCACAAGTGGCATTACTAGTTAAAGTAGAACTTGAGAAATTATTGGATGTCGGATTCATACGCCCAATTGATTATCCTGAATGGATCTCCAACTGAGTGCCTGTCAGTAAACCAGATCGCAGCATCAGAATATGTACAGATTTCAGAGACATCAACAAAGCTTGTCCTAAGGATGACTTCCCATTACCAAATATTGACTTGATTGTCGATCTCACAGCAGGTCATGAAATGTTATCATTGATGGATGGATTCTCTGGTTATAATCAAATAAAGATCACGTTCGAGGATCAACATAAAACATCATTCACTTGTCCTTGGGGAACCTTCTGCTGGAATGTCATGCCCTTCGGGCTAAAAAACATGCAGGTGCTACATATCAAAGAGCCATGACTACTATCTTTCATGATCTCATGCACGTAACTGTGGAAGATTATGTCGACGACCTCTTGGGCAAATCAATAGATAGAAATACACATTTAGACATACTTTCAGTTGTCTTTGATCAGTTGGAAAAATACAAAGTAAGATTAAACCCCAAGAAATGTGTCTTTGGAGTAACCTCCGGGAAGCTCCTAGGATTCATTGTATCAAAAAGAGGAATCGAAGCTGATCCAACAAAAGTCAAGGCCATCCTAGAGATGCAACCACCAAGAAATATCAGTCAACTTCGGTCTTTACAAGGGAGACTCCAGTTTATACGAAGATTCATAGCACAACTTGCAAATAAGTGTAATCCTTTTCAGCACTTGCTACATAAAAATATCAGATTCAAATGGGATGATAACTGTCAACAGGCTTTCCAGACACTCAAAGATTATCTTATGAATCTGCCAGTTCTGATGCCACCAGTTCCATATCAGCCTTTGTTACTATACATATCAGCTACTCCAACAGCACTGGGGGCACTCTTAGCACAACAAATTGCTGAGGGCAAGGAAAAAACAATATACTACATCAGTCGCACATTGGTGGGATATGAGCTAAACTACACACCAATTGAGCGTGCATGTCTTGCCATGGTCTTTGCTTCATAGAAATTACGACATTACATGCTCACTCATAAGACTAAGTTGGTTGCAAGAATCGATCCATTGAAATACCTTCTCAATAAAGCAACACTTACTGGGCGACTAGCCAAATGGGTAATGATCCTAAGTGAATTCGACATCAAGTATGTGGATAGAAAAGCAATAAAAGGACAAGCCATCGCAGATCAATTAGTAGATGCCCCCATGATAGATGATGTTCCTCTAAGTTCAGAATTTCCAGATGAATCCATTTTAACAATGTCACATGCAAAGCCATGGCAACTGTACTTCGATGGCTCATACACACAGCATGGGGTAGGAGATGGCATCCTCTTTATAACTTCTCAAGGGGATTCTATACCAAAATCATACCGCTTATCATTTCCTTGCACTAACAATATAGTGGAATATGAGGCATTAACAACTAGATTACAGATTGCAGTTCAGTGGAAGATCCAGGAACTTCGTGTTTTTGGGGACTCTCAACTTGTAATCTGTCAAGCAACTGATGATTACCAAACAAAAGATGAAAAATTAATGCCTTACAAACAAATGGTGGATGACCTGAAACAACACTTCACAAAGATAGACTTTGAGCAGATACCAAGAGAGCAAAATCGAGCCACAGATGCCATGGCTACAATTGCTTCACTAATCGATCTACCTCCAAATGAGACCCGCTATGAGTTCTTGGTGGATAACCTTTTGGTTCCTTCACATGAAATCATTCCTACTGAGATGATATGTGTCGTCGGTCCTGAGTCCCAGTTATATGGTTCCATTTTCACATACCTTCATGACAATACCCTACCTCCTAATCTATCAAATAACCAATGTCTCACTTTCATTCGCCAATCCTCTCGATATGTCATTTTAGCTGATATCCTATACCGACGAGGTCTAGATGGCACTCTTCTTAGATGTTTAGAAAGCAATGAAGCTCAGATTGCGTTATGTGAAGTACATGAAGGGATATGTGGTCCACATGCTAGTGGTCCTACCTTAGCCAAGAAACTCATCAGGACTGGATATTACTGACCCAATATGGAAAAAGACTCATATCAGTTTGTCAAGAAATGTAAGCAATGTCAAATTCATGGAGACCTCATCCATGCGCCAGCGCAAGAACTTCAACCAATTGCATCTCCTTGGCCCTTTTGTAAGTGGGAACTCAATCTCATAGGCAAGATTCACCCTCCTTCTTCCAATGGTCATAAATTCATTATCACTGCCACATAATATTTCACAAAATGGATTGAAGCCATGCCTCTCACACAAGTCACTGGAAAACAGATTGCTACGTTCATCCTCAACTATATCATTTGCCGATATGGTATTCTTGTTTCCATTATCACTGATAACGGGCGTCCCTTCAAAAATCAAGATGTTCGTGAACTCTGTGATTGCTTCCATATTTCCCATCATTTCTTCACGCCATATTATCCCCAAGGTAACGGTCAAGTTGAGGCGTCTAATAAGACAATCCTTAAAATCCTAAAAAAGACAGTTGACGACGCTGGCCGTAATTGGCATATCCAACTTAATCCTACACTTTGGGCATACCGCACAAGTGTCCGCACACCTACAGGAGCTACACCCTATTCACTTGTCTACGGCATTGAAGCCATCTTGCCTATTGAGGTCGAGCTACCCTCTTTACAAGTCTCTTTGTAAAACATTATCAGTGATGAAGACTATAGGGTCTCTCGCTTACAAGAACTTGAACTATTGGATGAACAAAGACAAACTGCTTTTAATCACCTCAAAGCTTATCAACAACGAATGAGTCGCAGCTACAATCACAAGGTCAAGCCTCGCACATTTGAGGTAGGTGATTTGGTTCTCAGAGAAAACCCCAAAAATCAGCAAGACAGAGAGAAGAAGGGCAAGTTCGAACCAAATTGGCTCGATCCTTATATCATTACAACAGCATATGGATCTGGTGCATATCAACTCTCAACTACAGAAGGTGAACCTTTGGAGGATCCTATCAATAGCATGCACCTTCGCAGGTTCTACACATAGTTCTTTGGAATATCCTAATTCAAAAATACAAAAAAATTGTAAAATATAAAAAATCGTTACTTGGTGAAAACCTGGCAAACAGGCACCTTGTGACACAAAAAACATTGAAAAATCGAAAACAATAAAGAGAAATAATTTTGTCCAACAGTGAAAACCACTTGGGTGGTGCCCTGGGCAAGTACCATGGTGAAAACTGGGTCACCAGCGCCATGTGTAGAGACATTGATCCTCCCTCCTTCAGGATTCACTTTCATCGTTTCACTTTGCACACACTCACAACCTATTCATTCATAATAAACTTACCCATTTCCCATCATGGCTTGTTATTGATCTACCTAAGATTGGTTAGCCATTCATAATAATCATTCCTTTTCACCCCTATCTGTGGCTGAGGCAAATCCTACGTCTAGTGATGGGTGTGGAATTGAGAACATCACATGTTTTGAGGAGTACAGTTTCTTCCAATTTTCTTCAGTCTATCCGTGCACAATTTGCAATAAAGCAACAGTTGCATCGCCAATCTACAATAAAGTTTCGCTTTCTCCACAATAAAGTATCAGTTTCATAGATTCAATCAATTTCAGATGAGACACAACAACAAAAATGGGCTTCAACAAATCAAATCTTTCAACAGACTCAAACAACATTATGGTTTAGTGCTATCTATCCTTTCTGTGAAAGTAAACATTGTGACCACAATCAAATAAGACTTATACAAGTGACAAGGGACACTAAACTTGAGGACTACAGTGAATGTTGGTGTCGAGTCTTGGTTTTCTTTTGATTTTATCTTTTTGGTGACATATCTTTTAGCTTTTCCAGGATGTCTCTGACTAGAGATTTTATCTCCAGGATGTCTTTGACTAGAAAGGCGAGGATGGGGTATCATCACCTATTTTTCTTTTGCTGTCTGTGGATTGTCTCTTAGTAATGCTATGACTTGTCCAAGGATATGAGGACATTGTGAGTCTAGTATGAACTGGGGCATTCCTTGTTTGTGACTAATCTCCATGCAAACAGGTACAATGACTTTCTGGGTCGAACATATGCCTCGATTGTCATAACCTACTTGCCATAATAAAGCTCAATGATGATAATGCACAAGAAGATCTTTCACTTTCATATCTTCTGTCTTCCATCCCCCTTTCTTGATTGACTTCCATCGTCCTTCTCGAGTCCGCGTAGCTTTCTATCGCATGACTGAGTATAATGACACACCAAAAACATTCGCATTTCATGTAGTTGCACCTGCATTACCACATATAAACATTTCATACATACATATAGATATCACAACTACATCACATCTTGCACACAACACATATTAGCACATTTTATATTCTCATCATGTAAATAATTATTTGCATTATCATATTCATCTGCATTTCATACATTCACATTTACATTTGCATACACATATAAAACATAAAAGAACAAAAAAATATATTGCATTTCATCATGTACATATTTGCATCCATATCATAAGCATCACATAAAAACATCATAGAAACACATAGAAGCATCACATAGGTACACATGCATATAGTTGCCGCAAAGAAGAATCATCTCATATATATAAATCAAAAGTGTCATGATACAATGATGTCAAAATCATATGGTTACAATCACCTGCAGGTGTCTACATCATCATACAAAAATGATACAATACTGATACATGGGGAGCCCTCTACGGCTATGATGAACTCCCTCCCTTAGAGCTGCCTGGTCTCGATAGAATCTGAGCCCCCGAAGGACCCAACCCAGAATCATCCCTCCTGTCCCCTCTATCTGGTGGTGGTGGAGGACCCATAACCCCACCACTAGACGCCTGTCTCCTCTGGCTCCCTCTCGTAGCTGTCACCGTCCGCGATGGTCTATGGAAACTCCTCGCCCACTGATTAGCTGGCACCGCACCATAATAGAGATCCCGCCAGTAGCCTATCTCCTCCCCTGCCCATAGGACATAGGCATATCCAGTCCCTGTGTCCTCTGTCGCCTGCCTCCCAGCCCTCAGTGCTGTCTCAGCCTCTATGTAGCGCTGAATGGCCTAGTCGTGCTCCTGCTTAGTATCTCTAAGCCACCTCCTAAGTCTATCCCTCTCCCTCTCCAGGTCCTGGATCTCATCTTCCTGTCCCTGGCAGATCTCCCTCAGCTCCGTCAGCTCATCCTCCTCTGCCTCAGCCCCCTGTGGCTCCCCCTGTACGGGTGCCTGCCCCTGTGCCTATACTGGTGCCTGTCCCTGTATCTATCCCTGTAACTGCACCTGTCTGGGACCCTGTGCTGCTGGCACCTGTAGCGGTAATCCACCGTGACCCCTCACCACCCGAGCCTGCCTGTCCTCTCCACCCTCCCGCTGCGGCGCCACCCTCCTCTCTCCAACTGCCCCCCTCCTCCTCTGTCGGCCTCTACCACCATCATCTCCATCATCATCACCATCCCACCACCATCTCCATCTAGTAGCTCTCCTGGATTCGTCAGGCGTGGGAATGGATGCTCGGCCCAGTATGTTGTGTACTCGACATCCATGCCGACATCCTCAATCTCTGGCCACATGTCCCAGGGTAGGGGCATCATCTCTACTAGCTATGTAACAGCCTGATCATATGATAATAATGGCCCAAACTGCACCTGATCCCTAACAGTCCGTGCATACATGCCTGAACCCCGTGGCATCCGCTGGATCCTACCGAATTGCCTGCCTACCCTGTCCACTAGCTGCCTCTCTAGTACATAGGGCATCCGCCCAATCAGATACCTACTCTGGAAGGTGTAGGGTAGCTCTACCACATCATCCTCCCACTACTCACATCCTAGGTATGGCCTCCATATAACCATGTCAATGTCATCAATAACTCACCGCCAGTGCTCTAACCTGCCAATCCGTGGCTGCGAGGTGATCATGTCGTACAAATGCACAAAACTGCGTCTGTGACCTCTACCCCTGAAGTGTATCGGTCTCGTCACCGGTAGATGCTCATAGGCCCACACCTGTAACAATGTGACCTCGCAGCCCAATCCCATTGACCCATGGTACACAAACTGATGTAGCTCGTAATATAAGTGTGCCAGCACACACGGTCCCCAAGCATATCTGGTGTGTTGTGTCACCAGTGTCTCTAAGGTGCTCCCCCAGCCCACAACCAACCCTCGTATCGCTCTATCGGGACACAAGAACCCACTGATCGCTCCTCCTATCACTGCTGGTAGTGCCAATCTTGTCTGTGTCATGGTATCCCATGCCACATGCCCCACCCTCATCTCCAGTCCTGGGTCCTAGAACACTCATCTCAGGGCCTCCCTATCTCCATCTCGATCATACAAAATCAGCTCCCCATCGATCGATATCCTCAAAATTCTGTATACATCTTTGAGGGTGACTATCATCTCCCCCATCGATAAATGAAAGGTGCAAGTCTCGGAGTGCCACCTCTCCGCCAGTGCAGTCAGCAGTCCCATGTTCACTTGAAACTCAGGCACATTCAGAATATGTCTCAGACCCATAGCCTCAATAGCCGCTCGGTCTTCAAAGGTTAGCTTAGGTCGCAATCTCTGTGTCGACGGGAATCTCTCCCGTGACTCCAGCACAGGCAAATACTCTTGCAGTCAAGCAAATCAATCATGTCAGTCATAGTGGCATTCACTGTTCATCATAAAATGCTACTTTTTATCTAAGTGCATATGGTACTCTATCCTAGTGACACTCACTGTTCATCACAAAGTGTTGCTTTTATCCTAGTGGTACTCCCTGTTCATCACAAAGTACTACATGTTTGGCACTCCCTGTTCATCACAAACTGCTGCTCACATTTGCACTCACTGTTCAGCACAAAGTGCTGCTCATATTTTAGTACTCCCTGTTCATCACAAAGTATTATATCTTGGTACTCACTGTTCATCACAAAGTGCCTTGATCTATCTTATCCTAGGGCCTATGCTTGAGTGAATCCTCTTGAGTAGTTTCCTAATTGGCAACGTATGTTCTATCACAGAATTGTCAATCTTAGCCCTATTTTCTATCCTAGTTTTCCCTAGAGGATCTGCTTGAGTGTATCCTCTCAGTAACTTATCTAATTGACAGCGTATGTTCATCACAGAACTGTCGATTTGACCTAGAAGACACAAATTCACATTTTTGGACACAAAAGCGCTTTCTTGACATAAAGGTGCATTTATTACCCTATCTAGCATTCATTAATGACAACAATAAATGCAACAAAGTACGAGGAGGTTTTGTGGTACTTACCGGCTCTCCTGCCTCTGCTGGCCTCTGGAATCGGCGAACGCGATCGAATCTGTGAACAAAAGTCATCGCTGCTGACTGCTGCTGCTCTATTTTCAATCTGCACTCTGCTCTCATGGATGTGTGGATGACAATGAGGATGTATTTCCCTCGTGGTCTATCTTATAGACTACCCTATCCCTAGCCCTCGTCTCCCGAATCAGTTTTCGTTATCCCGTGACTCTATCACTCTATTATATCTGGTCAGTCCATTCTCGTCTTTCTTATCGAGAGATTGTCTGCGATCTTTCCAGCCATTTTCATCCAATCTCTTGAGGGGGCATATCATTCCCATCTTGGGGCAACTTTGTATCAGTTCATCTTATCTTCTTTGAAACAACGCGACAAACCGCATTGTCTCAAAGAGGGGCAAAATGTAGACACCTAAAATTGTCATGTCTAATTAAATAAATATTTTATTTATTTAATTATCTAAGCCTAATTCTTCTATTAATTAAATAAATCTTTATTTATTTAATTAATTCATTTATCCTCTTCTAGCCTTATTTCTCATTTAGATAAATACATTTATTTATTTAAATTATCCTTTTCCTAAATTAAATAAATATTTTATTTATTTAATTTATCCCACTTCTTCTATTAATTAAATAAATCTTTATTTATTTAATTAATTCATTAGCTTTTTCTACCCATGACACATGTCATTCGTCTCTTAATTCATACACTACCTACCCCTTTCATTATTTTATTATTTCTTTTACCTACCCTCTAATCATAGCCGACCTCCTTTTACACCTCTTAATCTTATCCCTCCATTTCTTATTGTGTCTTCTATATAAGGAGATGCTTCCTTCATTATCAACCCTACCTGGCTAATCAATTTTATGCACTTGACTACACTACGCTTTGCATATGCGATCCTACTTGCAACCACATTCCGTTCTTTGTTGAGCTCTTGTGCACATAAAATCTAAGAGCAATTATATCAAGCAAGATCAATGGAGATAGGAAGAATGGAGATCCAAACCCTATTGGACATGTAATGGTATAATCTTTGTGATTTCGTTTGATTTGCATTGTCTTAGGTAATCTTCATATGTTATGGTGGATCTTTGCTGTTGTTAGGCTAGGGTTTTGTGGTTGAATTCATTTAGCCTTTCAATATCATTATTATTGTTATCCATTTTCACCATACACAACACTATTTATAAAATCTTTTCGAAAGTTCTAGCCAACTGACTAAAAACGGTACTTTCAAGCATCATCTCTGAAGAACAAACAGGGTTTGTGCCAGGTAGGTCTATTTTTTAGGGAGTTATCATTGTACAGGAGGCAATGCACTTTGTTCAAAATAATCATCAAGCCAATATGTTTATCAAATTAGACATTAAGAAAGCATACGATATGGTAAATTGGAGGTTTCTTTGCAAATGCCTAGAAGCTTTTGGGTTTAGCAACGGTTGGATCAACTTAATATTTGAATGCATCTCAACGCCCAAGATCTCAGTCCTGGTCAATGGACAACCAGGAGGCTTCTTTGATATGTCAAGAGGATTGAGACAAGGGGACCCATTATCACCTTTCCTCTACATCATAATGGTTGAAGCTTTAGGTAGGACCATTCAAAAATCTTAGGAGTTGAGAAATATAGATGGAATCAAAAAAATTTAGTAGTATTCTTCCCATCACTCATGAACAATTTGCTGATGATACCCTTCTCTTTGGGAAGAGTAACTTGGTAGAAGCTAGAAACTTTAACATTATCCTAAATTGGATTTCTAGAGCCTCAAGTCAAAAGGTAAACTAAGATAAGTCAAACTTGTACTTCTTTAATACGGAGGAGAAGCTATCCAAAGATATTGTCAGTATTTTAGGCTTCCAGATCGGTATGCTTCCTTGTAAATATCTAGGTTTACCCGTGGATAAAGGACTTAGGCCATCCTATTTGTGGGGGCATATTCTATCCAAACTTGACCAAAAAATTCAAAGTTGGAAAGGTAAATGGTTATTAGCAGCTAGTAGAGTAACAATGCTTCATTTTGTTATCTATGCTCTTCCTCAATATCAAATGACCTATTTTTCTTTGCCAAAAGGTGTGAAAAAGAACCTGGACCAAAAAATTAGAACCTTTTTTTGGCAAGGGTTAGTAGACAAGAAGAAATTTGTACTTATAGCTTGGGAGAAACTTTGTAGACCCAAGGATCGGGGTGGAATAGGACTAAGAGACCAGGAGCTACAAAATAAGGCTCTTGGGGCTAAGCTAGTATGGAAAATTTATCAAGAACCATTCAGAAGATGGTTGAAAGTTCTAACTAACAAATATTTAGATTCTTCCGACCCCACTAGCATCTTTAGAATAAGCAATCCCCCACATGGTTCTAGAATATGGAATTTTCTACTTAACTGTAGGGATGTCCTCACTCATGATCTATCCTAGAATATAAGGTTTGGGAACAAAACACTATTTTGGTAAGATTCGTGGGGGGACACCCACCAATCCATGCAATCCTTAATGATCAAACTTTAAAATATAGGTTGGTAGACAAAATTGGTAATATTGTGGTTGATTATATTGTCAGTCATCCAATCAATCCAGCCCTGGGATGGAGATGGAAATCTTATGAGGACTTGGGCATATGTCCTGAGGAGGGTAAAAAACTTACAAAGATTTTGGCACAAAGAAAGTTAACAATCTCAAATAAAGATGGGTTGTCTTGTATGGGCCAAATCTCCTACTGGGGAATACAGAGTCAAGGAGGGGTATAATTCCCTTTGCAATAAGCTTTACCTCTCTAAAACAGAACTACCTATTACTCTTTGTTGGGACAAACAATGTCTCCTAAAAGTAGGACTTTTCTTATGGACAACAATACAAAAGAGGATATTGACATCAGACTGGTTTAAGAAGCTAAGTTATGCAAGGCCTAGTAGATGTCCCTTGTGTCTCAACAATGAAGAATCTGTGGATCATCTGCTCCCTAGATGCAATTATTCTAATATATGCTGGAGGTAGTTAATTAATAAATTAAACTAGGCTACTGCCCTCCCCAACCATTTGTTGGATCTTTTTCTATGTTGGCCATCCCATCTAAAATCTGGTCTTTATGGATTGCTCTAGATTATTTCCCCATCGATCCTCTTATGGGAATTATGGAAGGAGAGGAATAGAAGGATCTTTAAAGACAAGGCCTTGCCCCAAGATTGACTATGGAATAAAATAGAAGCAGCTATCATAGAAGTAGCTAACAATAGGTTACAAAATGGCCACTTCAATAACCTTCCTTTTACAACTAGAGATGAACAACTTAGAAAATCTCGGAATGGACTTACAATTCCTCTCTTCTATGATCCGAGGGGAGCTAGATCCTCGACTTTAAGGAAAGAATGTAAATGGTCCAGACCAAGTAAAGGTTTGTTTAAATTAAATTTTAACGGTGCCTCCAGAGGCAATCATGGCATTGCAGAAATAGGTGGAGTGATCCACCTTTGGGATGGATCAATAGTGGCACAATTTTCCAAACCCATAGGCTTGGATACAAACAATGAGGTAGAACTAGAATCTCTTTTCTCAGGCCTCCTCTTATGCAAGGATTTGAACATCAGAAGATTGGAGATAGAAGGAGATTCAACTATCACCATTAGTGCAATTAGGTCAGGCAAAACTCCAAACTGGAAATTAAACAATCTAGTGTCTAGAGCCACAGAGTTGCTCAAATACTTCAAAAACACCACAGTCAATCATATTTAAAGGGAGGGAAATAAGGTTGCGGACTCCTTAGCAAACCAAGGTGTTGATGGTGTTTGGGAAGAAAAAGTAAGGATTGGTTAAGTTGTCCCTTTACCTTAAACATATATACATTTATATATTTATGGATTAATATTATGTGTGTGGTTTCCTACATACATACATACATACATACATACATACATACATACATACATATGGGTGTTTAAATATATGTAGGTATGTGTATATATATGTGTGTGTACATATATATATACACGTATATACATGTATATATATATACATGTATATATATATACATGTATATATATATGTGTGTGTATATATATGTGTATATACACACACACACACACATATATATATATGTGTATATATATGTGTGTATATATATGTGTGTATATATGTATATATATATGTGTGTGTGTATATATATATATATACATATATGTATATATATATCTACATATGTGTATATATATATCTACATATGTGTATATATATATATATACACACACACATATATCTCCCTTTACATCTTTTTTTTTTGTCTTTCTTCCTTTTTTTTTGTTGTTTCTCTCTTATATCTTTGTTTTATTTTTGTATTCTTATCTATTTTTATTTACCTTTTTGTTTATATATTTTCTTCCGATTCTTGTTCTTTTCTTTTCTTTCTTGCTTCCTTTTTTATTTACTTATATATATATAATTTTTTTTATTTTTTTATTCTCTGTTTTTATTTTCTTTATTTTCTGCTTTTTTTTTCAGTTTTTTTCTTTTTTCTTTTTTCTTTTCTTTCTCTTTCTCTTTTTTGATTATTTTATTGTCTTCTCTTATTCTTGTTTTTTTCCCTTTATATATATTTATATTTGTTTTCTCTTTTCTGTACACACACACACACACACACACACACTGTGTGTGTTTACACACACACACACACACACACACACACACACACACACACACACACACACACACACACATATATTGATAGGTTTGTTGTTTGTTTATTTATATTTTTCATCTCTTTTGCTTTGTTTTGAGTTTCTTTATTTTTGACACTAGTTTCTTCTGGTCCTTTTGTGCTCTGATGATATTTAAAGGGGCATTTATTAGGCCTCCTCCCCGTCTTGCGTGCTAGCTATTTTAACATGATAAGAGTACGTTGCCTGATTCAAATATAGCCAACAGTAGTAATTGCTTTGATCTTGGAGATCGCTCCCTAGCAATATTCTTGCATCGCGGTCCTCCATCTTCACTGACACTCCTGAGCAATCTAGTAGGTCTTTTCAAGTTAGCAGTACTATTATTTACGGTGGAATTATGTGCATGATATCTTAGTTTTTAGCTTCACATCATCTTCCTTATAAAGTAGTCAGTTCCTTTAGTGTAAATTGGTCATCTATCATTTTGAGTGCGAGCTGTGAACAATATGGACACGTTGTTGAGGCTAATAGGGCTTAAGAGACAAATGGCATTTACAGGGGAAGTCAAAGAGGATAGATTGAGAGGTATTCTTGCCTTTCCTCATGAGCTGGTTATTCGGGCGGTAAAGAAAAATCTAGGGGAAGCGTATATTAAGAATGAAGACCGAACCAAGGCCAATTCTGATATAGCTGAGATGTTCCTTGCGGAGGCTATGCACTCTGAGAAATATAGGGAGGTGGTTATGAAATTATGTCGAAGTGTTTTCAAAAAGGACTTGTTGTGTGAATTGGATAGGGTTGTCATTAATGTGGCTGATGATTTAACAGTTCCTAAGCCTAAGAACTATGACAGGTTCATGTGGAAGAACAAACCTGTGCCAAGATTTCCAATTTTGGAAATTGATGATGAGGCTGACTTTATGGCCTATAATTCAATAAGGCAGTGTAATTTCTATTTTCTTATGTGGCTCTTCCATGTTAAAAAACTGACTTGTAAAAGATGGCTAGCTAATTATTTGGAGGTGAAAGGCATTGAAGTAGTTCTTGACGATGTAGAGCTCCCCTCTATTTTTTCGCCTAGCCCAGGAGAATCCTTTGTTAATCCAGGACCCCCGGTAAGCAAGCCTCGATTAAAAAGGAATCTGGTTTCTCCTGAAGCCTAGGCCTTGCTTTCTATCTTCAGGGGAGATTTTGATTCTCTTTTGATATACTCTTAAACTTTAACATCTTTTTTGGCTCTACTAGGGCTACTTTGATACCAAATGCCAGGTTTTGCTTTAATGCTCTGTTGATGGCAATATAGACATATGGGTTTATTTTTGATAAATTATCTCTGATGCTTATCTGTTTTGGTTAGCTTGTCTTTACTCTTAGTTCTTCCATTCCTCCATCTTGAGTTTAATTGCAAGTTTTCTCTGAATTGGATGTATACTTAGAGGTATGCATATATGTATATTGATGTATATATTGATACAAACGGTCTAACCTTTTGGATTTGGCCCATATCATGGCTCTTTTACTCACCCCTTAAGCAGATGTTTGTGTGAATATATATTCATAATCATGTTTCATTCATCTATTTGGCACTTGCTTTGGCTCTTGACTCTATGGTTGTGTATCTTCTCTTCGCCCTTGTCTATGCTCTGAGTTTTCCTTTCCTTCTTTTCTCAGTTTTGTTTTATCCTTTTCATATATATATATATATATAAATTTTTGTTTGTGGTTTTGCTTCTGGTATCCCTTGGTAGCCAGGTGCAAGCTAGGTTTGCGCTTTCAATTTTAGTATTACTTTGGTTGGGATTCTTAAAAAAGTCTACGACTGTCATGGCCTCGACTGGGATATGTTTAGTTTTAGTAGATCTTATAAGTTAAATCTTTTCGTGCTCTTACTTTACCTTGATTTACTCTGCTATATGCTGGTATGAATTAGCCGAATTGACTCGAGAGTAATATGATCTATGGGTAATCTTTTGGTGCATTCTCATAGTGGAAAGCTAATGTAATTGTCTGTACTTAGATAAAATAGGGGAATTTATCAAGTATGGCAACAATTTTCTTTACTTTTTGTTTGAGACTTGTCTAACAGTATGCTAGAAGAGTGTGTAGGTGTTTTGGTGATCTGGTTTTGCAGGATTCAAGTGGAGGTTCCAATATGTTGTATTCAGAACTACCTTATACCACCGTTATCAGAATATGGCATTGTTGCAGTCAATTTCTGCAAACATCTTCATTGGAATTTGTATGATAGTTGTGACAAGGATTATTAAATGTATTGGTTTGGAATGACAATTGGCCACTTTTTGTTGTTTTGATTATTTCCTGGAAATTTCTTTCCTTGGGTAAGACCGAAGGTTTTCGTAGCCTGCTTCTTTCCTATCAGTGCCCATATTGAATCGGGTTGTAAACTTTATGTAATTTCATTTAATTAATAAAATTATTCAGCCATAGGCCCATTATCTATCCAAAAAAAAATGTCAACAATATGAAATTCATAATTAGGCCTTTTTTTCCATGAAATTTCATGCAATGGTGCAACTTATGCAGATAATAAATGGGGCCTATAATTTTATTGTTTCACAAAGACATGAGCACAAAAAAATGTGGATTAAGGTCACATGATTTTATGATTTATGTGTATTAAATGAGATGCATGACTTTGAGTGGATATAGATACAATAAAGATTTGTTGTTACATGCTAAATAAAATACTGTTGTCAAAGACGTTAACATTACACTTGTCCTCTCCTTGTCATTTCAAATGTATGAACCATCATTTTATTGTGGTTTGTTTTATACCTTGTGTTTGAATTAGTACAATCCATATAACTTGTTTGAAACCTAAAGCAATATAGTGTCACATTATTGACAACTTCATTTAGGTGTGTTTTCTAAACTTTGGTATAAGTTTGTTGCAAATATTAATCCTATCTATTCCACAAGGTCATTTTTTATTTTATATTATGTGAAGTTTGTTGTGTAAACAACTTTCAAAAGTACATGTAGTTTTTTTTTTTAAATTTTTTGTTTGTTAAATTGAAATAAATTTTAAAAAAATAATATTAAAATAATATTTTAAAAACAATTCAAATGATTTTTTATAGTATTTATTGTAATGGTGATAATTATGTTTATAAAGTGATTGGTTCATTTAAAACACATGCACCTTAAGAGAAATTATTATTATTTTTTTGGGCAAAAGTGGCAAGCCACTGATATATATTAATAAAAAGAAAATTGATTCAAGAGCTCAATATGGAAAGAACTAGGAAGAAAACCCTATATCCTTGCTCAGATACAACGAAAAAGAGGAAAGGAGGCAAAGAGAAGAAGCCAACCAATCCAGAGAGATAGATAGGGACTGCTCATCAAATGAGTCGCTTAGGGGCCAAAATTAGAGTAACCAGTTGGGGCAAGACCGGAGGAAATCATAAATAAGCGACCCCCTTAACTGGTTATCGTGGTGACTGGGAAGCATAGCTTAGAATGTTGCAGCACTGAAGAGATGCGACAACCGGTTGTCAATTTTGTTGTACCAGTACTTTGATGTCGGTATGAAGTCCTGATGACTAGTTCATAAGAAGAAAAGCCTCCAATACTGGTATTAGTCGTCAAGCAAAAATGGTTCCTCTACCGGTTCTGAAATACCAGTGGCAATAAAAGCAAGAGCCAATCATTGGAAAGCTAGGGGCAGACAAAACATAGTGTCATACCAGTTATCGTTAGATTTTCCATCCATCAAAAAGAAGCAATTTCTGGATAGCAAAAACAAAGCCATAATGACTTTACGCTTCCATGGTGGCATCTTCCTAGGTCTGACTTGCAGGGGCATTGAAGACGGGCATGAAGGAGGAAGTCCATCCCGTGCTGGTACGTTGAGGTCATGAACCCTATCTGTGGTCCGACCTCTTTCCATAGGTTGCGATATTTGCAAACAGGGGTCAACATTTTCTATCTCCAGGATTTCCATTAGAGCCCCAACTTTAATTTTGACCTTGTGTACAATGTGGTCATCCAATTGTTTGCCGAATTGATGCAGGTTGTTCTTCACATGGCAAAAATTTTGTCGTTCAAGGCCATGCTTAATTCGGTCATAGAGTACCATGTAAGCATGGCTAGATTGAATGAAAAGATGCAGAAAAAGGCCCCCAAGGAGAACTGACCCCTGCCATAGATTATATTTTGCTAGAGCTTCATGGAACAAGGCCAAGGGGAGCACATCTTGTCTTACCAACTTGAAGAATACTAATTCCAGCTGAGGAATAGATTGCAGGAGATCCAGAGCATTTGACAGAAAATAACTGAGATGTTGGTGGGGATACGAAATCCTTTTAGCTTGCAGGGATAGCATCTCCTCACCGATAAAGTCTTTGACAACCCTTCTCAATTGTGGATTATGTAACAGAAAAAGATGGTCGAGGTCCCTGTCAGTGATGTATCCGTGAAAAGCCATTGAGGATTCTAGAGATTGCACTGAGACCCGGTCGTTCCATGACATATACTCCCAATGAATTTGCCTGCATCCTCCACAAGAACCATTTTCCATATTGCAGAGCATTGTAATGCTTCAAGAATTTATATTTTTGAAAATTTCAGCTGGGAATTGTGTGTGTAAGAGTAGGCTAGTTCCATTTATAAACAAAAATTACCATCTCAAAGTGCAATAAATGATCAGATTTTAGGATCATGTTTGCGATTATTGCATTAATTTTGTGCCCATATTATAGATGAGAGGATGTGTGAGAGGCCTAAGTCTGTTTTACCTCGTGTGAAGTGACATATTAAGAATCCTCGGGTACTTCGCACTAAAGTTCCATACATACCATTTACAAAATGCATTTAAGAGCATAAATGCAAGTGTCCTATCAACCTTCTTGATCATCGACACCGGTTATATGCTTATATGTGAGTATTTAGTAGGAAGCTTGTGATAAGAGTGTTGTACTTTCCTTTTGTACTAATTTGAGCAATTTGGGAAAAGAAGACAATTTAGTAGGAATTGTGACCGACTCCATGGAGATGCCATCACAACCCATATTTGCTAACATGACAGCAATGGAGTTTCCCTCTCTTAGTGTGTGACTGACAGAGTAGTCCAAGAAAGTGTCAAGAAGATCCAAGGTGTGCTTCAGAACATAAGATAGTTGCCATGTCTTAGATATTTTAGAGGTAATTGAGTTGATAATTACTAAAGAATCCCCTTCTATGTGTATATTGGGGAGGCCACACTTCCTTGCTAACACCAGACTGGCTAGTCGGGCATTTGCTTCCGCCAAGTTATTCATGCCTAGAGGGATTGTTGAAGCTTGGAAAGCACACATTTTGCCAAAGTGGTCCCGAATGCAGACTCCAATTCCCGATTTCCCTGGATTTCCACGAGAAGAGCCGTCAAAGTTGATCTTAAAAAAATTCGAAGCTGGGGGTGTCCATTTAAGGACGGCTGGTCTTTCACATGGACTGAAGACTAGTTCGAGGGAATCCCTATTGGTAAAATAATACCGTGCCAAGATTTTACAATTGCCTTATCCCATCGGGTAAATGACTGGATGCCCTTGGAGTTAATAAGCGAAGTGTTAATAATTTCTGCAATCGAATTTTCCAGTTTGATCAAAACTTGATCCAGAGATGAGGATGTTTTTCTGAAGATCCTTTTGTTCCTCTCCCACCAGATTGCCCAAATGATGTGAGCAGGAGCACATTTCCAAATGCCTGAGAAGGTTGATGTAGAAAATAAAAGAGGCCAAGAGTTAAACATATCCCACAGTGATTTTGGAAAGGGCAACATGACTTGGAGTTTATTGATGATGAAGAACCAACATTGGGAGGCAAAAGAACAATGTAGAAATAAATGATCAACTATTTCTTCCCCCGAGTCACAAAATACACAATTAAAAGCTTGTGCAATGCCTAGTTTTACTAATCTCTTTGTTGTTAAGATTCTTTTATTCAATGTTATCCATGCAAAACAACCTTCTTTTGGTAAAACAATGTCATTCCAACATAAATAATATGCCCGACTACTTACCTTACTGCTGCAACCTTGCTGTAAGGCATTGTAACCTTCTTTGATTGAGTATTGCCCTGATTTTGAAGCTACCCAAAATAACACATCATCTCTGTTAGACATGATAACTGATCTATTTGATAGAATATTGGCCAATGAGGAAGATTGCTGGAAGGAAATTGGGAGAAGAGTAGGGTCTTTCCAGATTATTTTCCCTGAAAAAATTTCTACAACAGACACATAATCACTCAATTTTGTACCCCAATGGGCTATAGCTATATTCATAATGTCTTCCATGTTATCCAATTTAGCAATAGGAGGATGGCCATACCATGAGTCTGTCTAGAAGTTAGCACTGAGACCATTGTTGATTTCCTATGAGACATACTTAGATATTAGATTCCTTGAATCCATCATGAAATTCCAAATAGAAGACCCCTTTGGAGGGTCTAAAAGTGTCAATACTCTTGATGGTTTGGTGTTGTCCAAATATTTAGCTAGCATAATCTGGTACCATTTGGAAACTGGGTTAGTGTATATTTTCTAGATCAGTTTCCCTCCAAAGGCCTTGTTGCGGTGCTTCACATTGTGAAGTCCCACTCCCCCTTCGGATTTTTGACATGACATATTTTCCAGAGAGGTTAAGGGGGTTTTCCTTTCATTTTTCATATTGTTGTTCCATAGGAAATCTCTAATGAGTTTCTGCAATTGTTGGATGGCGGATGAGGGAGCCTTGAGGACAGACATGTAATAGTTTGATATTGCTATTAGCACTGACTTGATAAGCAGGATTCTACCTGATAGTGAAAGCCACCTTACTTTCCAAGGTGAGATTCGTGCCTAAATTCTACTAATGACAACAAACCAATAGGACAGTTTGTTTGATCCCATAAAAAAGGGGATGCCAAGGTAGGAGGATGACAATTGTTCCATTGAGAAGCCCAAAGTCTTGCATATTCTTAAGGATATGATTGGGGATGTGTTGAAAATGAAAATCTTAGACTTGGCAACATTAATTTTCTCACCCGAAGCAGAAGAATAGATATCTAGAGTTTGCTTGATGAACTTGGCTTCTTTTAGAGAAGACTTACCAAATAAAAATGTGTCATCAGTGAAAAGAGAGTGAGTTACTGTTATTGAGGTACCTGGAAGGGTGGCCCCAAGCAAAAGCCCTTTTGAAGATTGAAAATTGATGTATTTGCTCAAGGAATCTGCCATGATAATGAAGAGAAAGGGTGACAAAGGGTCACCTTGTCTTATTCCCTGTGTACCCTGAAAAAACCCTGAGGGATGACCATTTATTAGAATAGAGAAATGCACGTCTGAGATATAATTTTTGATCCATTTGCACCATTTGTTTGAGAAGACAAATTTTGATAATACCTTAAAAAGAAACTCCCACTTAACTCGGTCATATGCTTTCATCATATCAAGTTTGATAACAAAATTTTCTTGTTGGCTCTCATGGACAGAGTGTAAAACCTCATGCGCTACTAGGGCTCCATCCATAGTCTCCTTACCCAGGACAAACCCCCCTTGTTCTTCTGAGATGATCTTAGGTACAAGGAAGTGCATTCTAAGGTAAATGGCCTTAGTTACAATCTTATATATTGTGTTACAAAGAGAAATGGGTCTGAACTCTGTGAATGAAGAAGGAGAAGGGGTTTTTGGGATGAGAACAATATTTGTTGCATTAAATTTTTTTAGCATAGCACCCCTTTTCCTGGATTCTTCCACTACCTCTAAGAGGTCAAAACAAATCACATCCCAACACTTTTGAAAAAAAAGGGTGGTGAATCCATCCAGACCTGGGGCTTTATCTGGGGAAAGGGAAAATACCACTTTATGGACTTATTTCAAAGTGAAGGGGGCCAGAAGGGCTCTGTTGTCCTGGTAGGAGATTAGAGGTGGAATAGACTGTAGTAGAAGCTCATCATTGTCCTTCCAAAAAGGATATGAATTAGAATATGGTGGGGCTAGGAGATTCTTAAAAAACTTAACTCCTTGTTCTTGGATATCTGCTAAATTTTGAATCAATTCCCCTGAATCCTCATGCTTGATTATGAATATAACATTAGATGAATTTCTTTGTTTTGTGGAAGCATGAAAGAATTTTGTGTTTTTATCCCCCTATTTCAGCCAGAGTTCTCTTGATTTCTGTCTCCAGTATTCTTCTTCTCTCTTACAAACCTCTTCCCACTCACTTTGAAGGCCCTTTTGTGTAGAGTGCAGGAGATGGTCCAAGCCCTTGGAAATTATGGTTTGGTTAACTTCTTCCAGTTGTTGAGCAATGATTTTTTTTTTGAGAAAAGACATTCTTAAAAATCTTTCTATTCCATTCCTTAGCCTGGATCTTAATAAACTGAAGTTTCTTGAAAAATTGGAACATCCTTTTTCCACTACATGCAAGGGCAGAAACCCACCATTGTCTTAGTAAAGCCTAAAAATGTGGGTGTCTAAACCACATGCGCTCAAACTTGAAGGAGCCATAGACCGACATGGGGTTCTATTTTTGCCATTCTAGGATAATTTGGATTGGAAAGTGATCTGATTCAGAAATGGGGAGAATGTCTGATTGATAACTGAACTGATTGTGGCACCATTCCAAAGGAATAAAAAAACTATTGAGTCTCTCTACAATCTGAAGGAAGCCTGATCTTCTGTTAGTCCAAGTAAAGAGACCATTATTGGAGATCACATCTAGTAAGTTGTTTTCTATGGTGAGATTTAGAAAATCCTGCATAGATCTTGGGGGTGGGCAGATTCCTCCTTGTTTTTCCTTATGAGACAAGATTGCATTAAAGTCTCCTCCAATAATGAAATTTTGTGCTTCCTCTTGTTGGAGTAACGAAGTCAGTTTATCCCATAGGCCTTTCTTTTCAGAGTGGGGATGGGGCCATAAACATTAAATATCGTAAAGGTTATGTCATAACATACTGCTTTCAATATTTGCTAGTTAAGATCTTGATCTATTAAGTGAACTTGAAATTTTTTAGGATTCCATAATGTAAGCAGACCGCCTGAGGCCCCAACCCCTTGCATGTGGGCCGATCCAAATTGTGTCCATTTGGCCATTGATTTGTGATACATTTCTTGTGATAGCTTCATTTCTTGAAGTAAAAAAATGTTCGCCTTTGAAGAATCAAGGTGAGATTTGATTATCCCTCTTTTGTCAGAGGCATTAATACCCCTGACATTCCAAGAAATCATTTTCATTGTGAAGAGGGAGTTCCTTTTGCACTCCTTGTAATTCTTTTTTATACTTTAAATTTTTCGTCTAAGGTACTCTGCACTCCTGCCTCTATTTCTTTTTGAATTGTCACAGAGTTTGGTTTCCTACCTCTCTTTTTTGGGGTTGTAAAGCCATCTGATTTCAAATTGGGGCTTTGTTCAACTGATAAGGATTGTGCATAGTCAAAAATATTTTTTTTTTCCTCACCATCTTGTGAAGGGATTTCCACTTCTTCCTGCCTAATTTCCAAGGGGAGTTCCCCATTATCTGAGATGTCAGTAGATGAACAATATCACCTTGTTCCTTGTAAGGGGCACATTACATTTGTCATACTAACACCTTCCTCTTCTGCAATTTCCTCAATCAAAGTGGTAGCTAAGGTGGACAGGATATCGTCTTCTAGTTCCTGGATATGACCCTCCTTACTTGAGGTAGTTGTCCCTGAAACTGATAATTTCTGCATTAAATTCTAGATGTCGATCGAGGATTCATTGAACATTAGGTCCCAAACTATAGCTTCTCTATCATTAAATGATTTGTCACATAATTGGAGAACCAGTGTGGACAAAGAGGCAAATTTATAGCTATCAAGGATCCAGGTGTACATGATAAAAAAAATTGGTCAGCTGGTTAATCCATTAAATATAGGATGGTTCAAAGGCATCTTGAGGTTCAGAGGGATCATTGCATGGTTGTACAGGATCAGAAGGTAGAACTACCTCATTCTGATGGGCAGGACACAGAAGAGGGTCTGAGTAGTGATTTTTACAGACTAAAAGCTCTGGGCGCTCATGGCCACTATAGGAATTCATGAAGTGGCCTAACTATTGTTGATATTTGCAGATGACCTCAACATTATCCAATGTGATGTCTTGATGCCACAAACCCCATTTTGATGAAATGGTTAGATGCTTTGGCAGGGTCTTATTTGAGGTAAGGAGAAGACATACCCTAACGTCTCTCTGGGTTGTTTCAAAGGGTATAAGATTATGAGCGACACAAATGCCTAGTTGGTTGGCCATGGTCTCCACAATATTTGGGTCTCTGTATTCCAAAGGCATACCTGGAAAGGAGATCTAGTGGGGATAAAATCTGTAGAGATTAGCATCTAGTTTGAAGTTTGGAATCCAGGATAAGGTGAAAAGACCAGCCCCTTGACAAAACCAGCCTTTATTTTTGTGAACTGCATCTCTATCTTCTGATGAAGAAAACAGGGCTATAAATTTTTTTGAGTGGCTATCGATGAAGAAAATATCACGAAGACCCAACTAGTGACTGTTTGCCCATGAAAGCATAGTTTGAAGTGAGATTGAAGAACTAAACTTACTAATGAGAGCCAATTTATGGAGAAAAGAGACCGACTGAGAGAGAACATGGTCAGGAAAGGATATCTTGATGATGGAGGTGTCCTCAACCGGAGCTCGAGCCGGAATGGGGAAAGAGGAGTCTGTCTCTTTAAACTTTGCTAGTTTTCTTTTCCATACAAGGGGTGCTGGATTCGACTTTCTATGATATCCTTGTTGGTCTGCTCTAGTTTTCTCATTAGCAGGGCGAGCCTTAAAAGAAGGCTGATGAGGGGCAGAAAGAGATGCTTCACAGATGTCAAAAATCAGTTGTTTCTTATGGTGTTTTGTTCAGAATGAATTCGGAAGGGGGCTTTTTGATAGGATTATGGATTTTTTTTCCCGCCCAAATGAATTTTACCTTAGAAAAATTATTAATAAGGAGAACCTCATGGTTTATGTTTTCCACCTTCTAACTTTTTTAGCCATTGACAAAGCTTCTAAGGTATATGGTGACATCATAACTCGGTCAACATATTATATAAATTTTATAATAAGTTTTTAGCTGAATTATGGATAAAAAATTTAGTCAGTCAAATCGATTGTAATAAATTTATAGTAGTTGCTAATCTTAAACTAATATTGATATAAAAATATTTGTTTGAATATACAAAATATCTCCAATTTAGTAAGGGACATGATATTTGAATTTTGCAATATCCATACAATTATTGACTAGTTAGGACTTAATGTTGTCACAAGCAAAGAACATGATTTTTTCAAATTTTCTTTTGCTAGTGAAGATCTATGTTACCATTTATGAGAATGGGGAAATTTAACATCATTATAATAAACATGGTTCAATAAGGTTACACGTGAGAAGTTTATTTTGCATACACAAATATACTAGTGTATATACACCTTGATTTTCTAAATTTCTTATAATTTTCTATATTTTTAGCATTATCATATAGAATATAATTATATATTATTACTAAAATTAATTATGATTATTGTTTAGGAAGTATTCTCTTCTAATTTCTTTAGGTATGCACGATGACAAGTATAGGCACATTTGCTAGTAGTTAAAGACTCTTTGTAGCTATCCATAGACACCTAAAGTTGACCTTTTTTAATTAAATAAATATTTATTATTTATTTAATTATTTTTCCCATTATTCCTCTATTAATTAAGTAAATATTTATTTATCTATTTATTTATTTAATTCATTATCCTCTTCCATTATTAATTAAATAAATATTTATATTAATTTAATTAATTCACTAAGCCTCTATTGAACAAACCATAGGACTAAGAGTGGGGGTGAATTAGTCTGGACCTTAAAACAATCCACATATGATCTTTAAAAATTCAAACCACAATTAACTTATTACTGCAATTGTGAAATATGAAAGCATAAAGCACAATAAACACAAAAAACCACCATATTTATGTGGAAAACCCTAAATAGGAAAAAAACTAGGGTGAGAATCACAATAACAATATAAATAATTGGTTACAATGTTTTAGGATCAAGGCCAAGGAACTCAATGCACCTGATTGGACTTGCAAGACTAAGGTGCACAACCTTAGGGAAAGATACAAGGGACTTGCATTACTGAAACTAACTCTTTGAAGGCAAAATACAAAGGACTGCACAAGCTACCAAAAGGAACACATTGTCATTTGACATGTACATGGAATAGATGATTTGAAATAAACAAGATCTCCTGATCATGAAATTTTCCTTAAAGCATCGTGCCATGTGACCAATATCATGGAAAATACATTTTTAATATTAGCCAATATCTCAAAACATTGTCACGTTGAAGATATCATTATCAAAGCTCTTCACAAATTGACTTTCGTGATTCTACTACACCAAATATACTTGCACATCATTCTCGTCTAATTCACATACATTCCATAACTCAACTCGTACATCTACACATCTATATATACAAGATTATTCATTAAAATCCTCAACTAGGTTGACCATAGACAAAATATACAATATTACATAAATTAGGCCACCTGAACCAATAACACATAATGTGGTCCACTCCAAGAATAAAGGGGATCCAAAAATATCACAATACATCTCTCTAAGTTGATTCCAATGAACCACACATGCTAGCATATTCTCCAAAGTCAACATCAAATAAAATGCGTAGATAAACAATAAAACATGTTAACTAGTTATCCCCAAAACATCCTCCAATGTAAAATACATGATGTGGATATACACACGCCATGGTGAGACCCATATTAACATCCAAAATCAACCTCCTATGCAAATCTAGACTAAAATAGCATGATTCAAATAAGATAAACCAACTAGGTCGACCAGAAGCCAACACGATTGAGCATGTCAAACACTAAACAACACAACTTTACTTACCAATCAAAATAGCAGTAGAAAACTAAACTAGAACATTGCATGAACCAAATGGACATTTCCTCCAAGCTACAACACTTAAATCCATATATCTAAGAACCGCCAAGCATTCTTTGGACCAGTTCTTACAGATAACCTCAATGTCAAAAACAACAACAACCAACTCTACCATCTGAGCTATAGAAGACCTAAGAAAATGATAGTGCAATATACATAGATCATAAACATTATATCCAAAATCACAAGTCATAATATTCATAAATCAGATGAATGCAAAGCATTCTTCAACTAGCACATTAAATACTCTTTCTTGCATATTGAAACTTCCACTATTGTAGCCTTCCAAAAAAACCTCATACTAGCTCAACATCACTACCAAACAACATATCGACATGTGAATACATATTTTTTGAACCATATGCAACATCTGCACAACTAAATATTTGCAATAACTTTTGCACTTCTGCACACAACTAACCGTGACATCAATAACAAGCAATAAACAAGTTTGACATCAATGACAACACAACTCAACATAACCCAAGTTATCAAATTTCTTCAATAAAAGCACAAAGTTGTGTCACACTTTTATAAAGGAAACAAACAATGCTGATTCAACTTTTTAAATTGAATCAATAGAAAATGAAATTATGAATTTAATTTTGAAATGATGTTAACTAATAAAATGTATATTTTTTGTGTATTTTATGTTTGTAATATTTTAAAAAATTTAAAAATTATTTGAATATACTTTCTTATAAAGTAAACACTAGAATTTAGTTGCTGATAAAAGGTTGAAATTACATGAGGCATCACACTTTATATAGTAAATTTTACCTTTTTTTCTTTAATTTTTTGGTGTATATTAATAACTTGAAACTTTAGTGCAAAAATATATTTTTAACTATTTTTTATGTATATATATTTTTCAATAAATTTGAAAAGTTGTGTATTGAAATATAACTCTTTCCATTTGGCGTCACCTTTTTTCTTAATTATTTATCCAAATTAGAAAAAATTATATCATCTTGACATAGACTCTTTTCTCTAGTGCATTTATTTTTTTCAATTTTTTTTTCAAAATTTTTTAATTTTTCCTTTACAAGATAATCAACCTTATATTTTAGTGTTGATGACCTACTTTCAATACAAATAAAATATGAAATATAAAAACTGATTAAAATATTAAAAGATATATATATTTTGGAAAATTCACTTATAGATCTATAAAAGGGTATTTTTACATTTCAAAAAAAATAAATTTATGAGTCAGTGTTGTTGAAACATTGAGTTTTTCAAAAAAAGTATTTTTTTCGGTAATTAGACCCAAAGTGGTATAAAATATACATTTGGTAGACAATTCTAATTGGAAAAGTTGTAGCCCATATATAAAATAGCTATAATGAATCTCTAGAGACCATATGGTTGACTAAAATTAGCTTTTAGTTAGAATTACTTAAATTCACTTGTGTTGATAAGTTGGCCTGAAATGTGACACAATTTTGTGCTTTTACCCTCTCCCCCTTTGTCATTGATGGCAACACTTGTACCACTAACACCAAAAAATACTTTCCTCTTTCCTCTATTGAACTCTCTCCCCCTTTGGCACCAAGGCAAAAGGACACACTACTATAAACAACAACTACTTTACTAAACTCTCTCCTTTTCATCTTGACTCTCTTTTTCTCTTCTGGGAATAACTCTGATCACTACAACACTCCATCTACAACCACTTTTTTGCAATAAGGAAATCACACACACTACACTACTCCCCCTAAGAGCAACAACTGCATCAATCTAGGAGACAAAAGAATAACTTTAATCAACCCCTAGACAAATACACCACTTGAATGTATCTAGTTTATATAAGGAGCAATAACCACTAACTTCTATTGGAGATACTCAAAAGTATACTTCGTCAAAGCCTTAGTAATGATATTCACAATTTGTTCCTTAGTAGGGATGATGGGATTTTCTACTCTCGAAGTGATCAACTTTGAGGAACAAACCAACCTTCGCTCCACCTCACTTTACTGGCGCTCTAATGAGCCAAGGGATACAATACTATAAAAGTAAATAAATAATCCATAGAGACCTTTGAACAACCTTTGTTAAGTCTTTGTTCTTAGGATGAATGCACAAAAATGGGACACTAGCGCGATGTGCTAACATCCTGTATGGACAGAGTAAAAAAGCCATACAATGATTGTGGATATAACAAAATAACTAAACTAACGACACTATGTTGAATAAAAGAAATGATATGAAAGTACAATAGCTAAAAAGAGATAAAGAGAGGAATAAATATCACAATCAATCCATGATTGAAGCCTCCAGTAAAGTAATCTCCTTCTCTCGATCATGGACCTACACATAGATAGAATGGAAAATATTGGGGCTACATTAACAGGTTTGCCACAGTCAGACCCCTTCTTGGTGTTTCCACCTTCATAAACAACCAATATAATAACCACATATGAAAGGAAAATGAGAAAGATAAAATTAAACAATCAAGATAATGGATATGCTAGATGGAAAACAACAAGCGTAATATTACATGAAATATGAATCAAGAGAGGGAGAGCACTTCTCTTCAACACCCAAGAAGCTATCACTTGAGGGAGTGAAATCAAGCACCCAATTTTTTTTGAATTTCTCATAGTGGTGGATGTTGAATGCTAGAAAACCTATGTAAGATGAAGAACAAGATTCTTGAAGCTCTAGAAAATCTTCAAATGATCAAGAAGACCCAAAATGAGCTTCAATGAATGAGATATAGAGCCTAGGGAAGGATCTTAACATCGGTGGCCATGAATAGAGGCATTACGAACTCTTCCAAGGATAGGCATAATTCTCAAATGGCCACCTACAGGCTAACATATTCGTGGGATGCTTGCACGACGCGTAGATGTGTCCGTGACATGCTACAGTCCATAAGTCAAATGGTCAACATGATCAAGAAAAGGCTAGATTATGAGTTGACAAGGCAATCCATGTGGACAAGAGGACAAGGAGACAAATAATTACTCCAATTAGCCTAAAGTGAAGGCGCTTATGTGACGTGGAATCATATGGGGTGCAATTTATGATGTTACAATAGGCACATACTCCAATCTAACTTCCTTCTCTGCATTCTTCTCTCTTAAGAAATGATACTGGATTGAAATTTGTTTAGTCCCTAAATGCATCACCAAATTCTTTAAAATGTTAATTGCACTTATATTATACACATAATAGGAATTGAATCATCATACTCCACCTTGACATCTCTAAGAGTTTTCTTCATCCACATGAATTGAGTGTAGAAATATGTTGTTGCAATATATTATGCTTATGTAGTAGATAATGACACTAAATCCTACTTCTTTCTCAACCAATAGACAATTATTTCTCCCAAGAAAAATACACCACCACTTGTACTTCTTCTATCATCTGCACATCTGGCCCAATCAACATCCATATATGCTTTTAAAGTGAAAATATCATCCTTCTTATACCACAAACCATAATCTAGAGTTGCTTTTAAATATTTGAATATCCTCTTCACTGCTTGATCATGTGATTGCTTAGGGTTAGCTTGATATCTAGCAACCAAATAGATAGCCTACATAATATCTAATCTTGAAGTAGTCAAATACAACAATCCTCCAATCATATGTCTATATTGTTTCTAATCAACATCCAGGGATCCATCATCCTTGCTTATCTTACAACCAATAGTCATAGGGGTTGCAACTAGTTTACAATTCTCCATTGCAAACTTCTTGAACATCTCTTTTATATGTTTGGTTTGAGAAATGAAAATGCCTTCGTCTGATTGTGTAACTTGAAGACCAAGGAAAAATTATAGCTCACCTATCACAAACATCACAAACTTCTTCTACTTTTCTTTTGCAAATTTCTTACATGCAACATCATCTCCTCCAAATATAATATCATGAATGTACACAACAATAATCAGCATTTTGTCACCTTCAACTTTGAAATAGAGATTGTTATATGTAGTACCTTTTCTAAAATTTTATTGCAACAAATATCTATTCAATCTTGCATACCAAGCCCTAGGAGCTTGCTTGAGTTCATAAAGTGCCTTCTTGAGTCTGCAAACCATATCCAAATCTCCTGATAGCTTGAACCCATCTGATTGTTCAGTGTATAATTCTTCAAGTTCTCTATTCAAGAATGTTGACTTGTCATCCTTCTGATATACCTTAAGTTCTTATGAGATGCAAATGCAAGAAACATCCTTATAGCCTCCATCCTTGCTACTAGAGAAAATGTCTCCTCAAAATATATACCTTCAACTTATGAATAACCCTTACAAACCAATCTTGCCTTGTTCCTTGTGACTTCTCCATCTTCATTTAGCTTGTTCCAGAACATCAACTTAGTTCCTATCACATTCTTATCCACCAGCTAAGTACCAATTCCCATGTTTGATTCTTCTCTATTTGATTTAGTTCCTCTTCCATTGCCTCTATACAACTTTCATCCTTGCTATCTTTTGCATAGGTCTTTGGCTCCACCTGAGATAAGAAACAATAATTTGCTTGTTCATTGGTTTCTACAATTCTTCTCCTTGTTAAAACTCCTCTATCCTTCTCTGCAATGATCTCATCTTATGAATAGTTCTTTCACACATAATTTTTTGGTGTCTTAGGTGTTTGTTCAGTTTCTTTTTTCTTCTACACTTGGTTCCTCTTTATCTTCTGGAGCAACCTTATCTTCCAGAACAACGGGGATAACTTCTATTCCAATCTTAGATCCCAACATAGTTTGATTCCATTCTTCACTCACTCTCACATTTTCACTCTCTACAATCTTATTCAGCCTCTTGTTGTAACATTGATATGCCTTTCTAATTATAGAGTATCACAAAAATATTCCTTCATCTAACCTTGTATTAAACTTCCCTAGATATTCCTCATCCTTCCTTATGTAGCACTTGCTTTAAATTATTTTTAAATACTTGACTGTAGGAGGTCTTCCATTCGATAGTTCATAAGGTCTCTTTGTGTGATTTACTAGAACTTGCACCCTATTAAGAATGCAAACAACAATATTCACAACTTCTTTATTATACACATTAGCTAGGTTAGCATCCTTTAACATAGTTCTAGCCATTTCAATGATAGTTCTATTCTTTCTTTCAACAATTCCATTATGTCAAGAACTTCTAGGAGTGGAAAAATGCCTTCTAATACCATGTTCCTCATAAAATATATCAATCTAATTTGATGTAAACTCACATTCTCTATCTGAACTTAAACATTTGATCTTAGCATCTACTTTATTCTCAACCATAGACTAGAATACTTTAAACTTTTCTAATGCTTTAAATTTTTCTCTCAAGAAAGTAACTGATGTCATTCTACAATAATTATCAATAAGCAACATAAAATACCTTTCACCATTTAGCCCTCTTGTTCTTGTAGGTCATCGTAAATCTGTATGAATCAACTCTAATGGTTTTGAAGTTGAACACTCCCTATTCTAAAATCTCCTCTTTGTTTGATTTCCCAACTGACATTCCCTACATACAATATTAATAGGTTTGATAATCTTTGGCAAATCTCTCACAATATGAGTAGAACTATTTTTTCACCTTTTTTTAAAAGTTGATATGTCCCATCCTTTTGTACCACAACCAATATTCATTTCTTTGCGCCAACCAACAACTACTTCCATTATTATCCTTCACATAGTAGACATTGCCATTAGTTTTTATACCTTCTACAACTAATCTCCTAGAACTTCCTTTTTTGATTTCACATTTGGACCCATGAAATATGAGCTTATAACCTTTGTTGCCCATCTAGCTCATACTCAAAAGATTATATCTCAAACTTTTAACATAATAAACATCATCAGTCTTATGGTTACCAATAATGGAAATAGTTCCTTTACCACAAATAGGTGCAACTTCCTCACCTACAAACTTTACATATCCACCACCATACTTCTCAAAATCAATAAACTTTTCTTTATTTCTTGTCATATGATTTGAACATCTAGAACCAATCATCCATGCTTTAGGCTCTACTTTTGCATGTAGTGCAATTTTCACACTCACTAGTTTTTCATTATTCTTCATATCTTCCATATTTCCAGACCTTTCATTATTCTTCTCTTATATAGCTAAAAACAATTATTCTTCATTTGACTCATCACCATCTTCTTCTTCAGATGAATAGGTATCCATTGAACAAACATTCTTCTTAGGCCTGTCTCTGTCATCTATTCTCTTATTTCTATCATTCTATATGTAACTGTCCTTTCGGTTATAATCATCATCAAATCTCTTACCACTAAAGACACCTAAAAATGTCTCATCGCTGACATACTAATTATTCATCTTAATCAATTAAATAATTCTTTAATTATTTAATTAAGCTAATTTTTATTCTTCTAAACTAATTTAATCATCACATTTCATCAACTCTAATTATTCAATTTCCCTCCAATCAATCAATCAGTTAATTCCCTTTTTATTATTAATTAAATAACTTATTATTTAATTAATTGCAAATTAATAACTTTAATTAAATAATCTTTATTATTTAATTAAATTCAATTTCTAAATAATTAAATAATTTCTTTAGGTTATTTAATTATCTAATTCATTCTCTACTAATTCAAATTCAAAAATTCAAATTCCCCAAATGCTAATTTCACTTAATTTCAATAAAATGTGCATTTTATTTCATGATTTTGAAAACCTAAATTCAAACCAAATGCAAATGAGATCTAAATTTCAAATCAAATTCCTACAACACATGTCAAAATCCTAAATGGCACTGACTTTCAGTCTAACACTCAATCACATTTTTCTGATTTGGGCAATCATTTCAATCAACTTCCCAATCAAATCAGTCATCTTCTCAGTTAACTCATCAATTAGCTTTTTGGAACAAACTCATCTATCTAGTTCACTGATTAATTAACTTAGTCAACTCATCAATCAAATGAATTCAACTCCCAATCAATTTTGTCTCAATTGACCTCAGTTGTTGATCGATTATGTTCTCAAATGCATCTTAATCGTTCAATTCCTCTATTAAAAATCTATAAATTGAGCTTCAATCCTTCATTTCAATAACCACTACTTTCGATATTATTGTGTCATTCTTATGTAGGAATCCAAACGCAACACTAAGAGGCACACAACCACAACAATTGAGAAGAAGAATGAAAGCTTATTAGATCAACAAAGGGGGTTTTACATGTTGAATTTTTATATTTTGTTGATTTGATTACATTTCATTGTCTTTATAGCCTAGCTAGTTGGATTTGATTTTTTAGTGGTTAAGCTCAATTAATTTGATTATTTACACTTGATTTTTCTCGTAAAAACATTGGTGAACCCGATGTGAAGTAACAACAACCTGACTTTTTATTTGTTTTATGTGGTTTTGTAGATACACAGTATGTCGCATTCGTAGTAGCAACATTTCACATATGTGTAGATGATGCTTCACATTCGTTGAGTTAGTATTTTGTATGCGTGCATCAGGTGTGTCACATCTATGGCAGGTAAAAAATTGATATGGTAATTTTATGCATTCTCTTTCTTCTATTGTCGCCTATCAATTTTCGATTCAAAATTGTCACCTGATTTAGGAAAAAAATTGCTAACACGGATAGTCACTAGATTTGCAATGTCTCTAACAAAATGGCTTGCAGGGTAAAATTTAAGATTGTAGGATCTAGACAACAATCAGAGCATAGATGCTTGTAGATACATTATCACAAAACCCTACATGCAGAGCGATAACTTATTAAACCAAAATTGTAGATTGCATACTTTTAGTATCAAAGAGGTGTCCTCACCTACATTCAAAAATACAAAATGATATAGGGGATGCATCTAAGGTTCTAACTAGGATCTGTGAAAAATTAATTCATCTACTTGTAGGTTGTATTGACTTTTCTTTTTAAAATTTTGCACAGAATCCAATTTCACATTCGGGGTGATACTGTTTTGTATTCGTGCAAACAATATTTCGCATTCGTACTAATATTGTGTCGCATGCATTCATTTGGTGTTATGCATACGTTTTGTTTATATTTAGCATTCAGCTGGTGAATCATATTCTACTTTTTTTTCTTTTTTTTTTAGTTGTTTTATGCTATTAATTATCTGTTTGTAGCATGTGGCGAGGATAATAGGAACATTTTGATTAGTCCAAGACTAAGACTAAAACACCAAACTACTAACAGATCATTTACATGGGTTGATTAGGAGAGTGTTCTTCATTTTCTAGAGTAGATGATATTTCCATTGGTGCTTAAAATTAAAAAATGTATTTTATGTCTTAAGCATTAGTCTCTTTTGTTTCACCTTTAGAGGGCCTACCTCTCGAGATGCCCCTAAGGCTCTCTGGGAGGGAATAACTTAAAGTGGTAACAAGGCTAAGGCCAAGCCCTTCCAAGCCACTATAAATAAATGTACTTGTGAATAAAACTGCAAGTAACGGGTGTTGATGTGTCATACTGACGTATATCTCCTCAAGTACCCATAGTGGTGCATAAAACTCACAAGAGCTAAGAGGCCTCATTAATTTGAGTGAAACCTACATGTATGGCCACCTAAATGGATGCCCTTACTAAAAAAATTGTTTTAGCAAGTCAAAAACCTTCTATCTACTGGCACAAGAGGTTGGACCTCTGAAGTCATCCCATAATCTCACAGTCCAGAGTAGAGGCAACAAGTTCCTTTAGACCTCTGGGTCTCTAGGAATTTGAAGTTTGGCATGCCTGAGAAGTGAGTGTCATGGAGGGGAGCTAGTGCTCTATGTTGTCGGTTCTGATAACTCTGTTGCCAATAGTTAATAAGATGAGAGGGGGGGGGTGAATCATACAAACTTAATCTTCAATATATTCAACAAATTCAACCTCGGTAGCTTTAACAGATATATGTAACCAAAACTGTAAAACATGCAAACTTAAGAACACATAACCATAACAACACTCATAACACTAGATTTAACATGGAAACTCAAATAGGGAAAAACCACTGTGGGATTTCAGACCCACTAAGAAATATACTCTTCTAGAGTATGCTCGGTTAAAAGCAAATCCTTTTAAAGATTACAAACACATTGCTAGATGTGACCCGGTTAAGGGATTTCCCTCAAATCTGTTAGGATCTTCACCTTGTTAGAGGTGACCTTATTAAAGGGTTTCAAACACTCAATCAGAATGTCACCTTGCTAGAGGATTTACAAATAAGACTGTTAAGTCCACTCGGTTAAGAGATTTTCTGTCACTTACAAATAAATAACAGTAATGAGTATGTCTGCAACTTTGCATCTAAAATGCTAAAGCAGATTCTTATTTTCTCAATACAATCTAGTCATAGGACTTATCTTGTCCTTCTGTTGGGCTCCTTACTCTATTATTCAAATAGGTCTTCAAGCTTTTGTGCTCGTAATCACTATGTAGCATCCCTGTGCTTACACTTGCCCGCATACATTGTTTATCAATAGTTCCTTATTTATAAACAGTTTGCTAACCGCTTAATCTCTTTGATCACATTTCCCATGATCAATCATAGCCATCAGTTCTTCAATCTTGACCAGGTTCAATGTATCATTTGATCTGAAAACATTTTACCTTGCCTTGGAACTTGCATATATTTCTTGGAACTTGTGCTAGGGTATTGCGGTTCAATTTGAGCTATAGATCTTCCTGCCGATCTTCCATTGCCATAGATCCTTAACAAACTTCATACACGTTGTGTCAATCATTTAATCATAACCAGCTCATCAACTTCCATCATTAAATAACTCATGTATTCATCCAATGCATTCTGTTATTACTCAGTTGCAACTCGGTAAATACTAAACTTCACTTGGTAGACATTCCGCCTTCATTAACCGATAGCGATAACCTTAGGGTTTTACCAACTAGGTTCCTTAGGGTTTACTGACTAGGTTCCTTGCTCGGTAACATAGTATAGTATTAACCTTACAAACAATAGCATATGTAGGATATCAAAACAATCTAAACAACATGATCTCATAATTGTCTAACTTGGTAATAGTTGCCCATTGAATAACTTATTCCTCCCCTTATTCATCACATTCTTTCTGTGTCTTTTACCGACATCTTAATTCTCTTCAAAACATACTTCTTAAGATATGACAACATCATACTAAATCAGAAAATCAATTTCTTGACATTAATGACAAAATAATATTGTGAAGACAGTAAACATCCTTAATCAGTTATATCCATAATTATCAACAACCTTCTCAATATCCTAATTGAAATGCCAACAATCTCTTATTGTCTGTTATAATGCCAATAGGCTCTAGGTAAGTGTGACTTGGATTTATTTTCGCAGTGGGAATCCAACATATATTTTCCTTTCTAGCCTAGGAATTTGTGCTTGAATGTGCGTTAACTATATTCAAGAAAATCAAGCAAACATTATGTATTATGTAATTTTCAAACACAAAACTCTTAGGATAGACATTTATAGTCAAACAAGTTCATGAACAACAAATTTAATTACCAAAAATTTGCAAACAAAATCTTCAGAGTTGAAACTAGTTCCAAACACAAGGTCAACTGTGAAAATGTCCTGCAATCTCACTCACGTCTTTGTGATCAAAAGCTTGTATAGAATCCATAGGTCCCTATAGGTTGCATAGTCCTCATTTTGTACCTACATTATCTTAAGATCAAGTATAAAATTTTATTTAGAAAGTAATTAAACCCATAGGTCTTCATAGGTTGCATTGTCCTCGTTTTGTACCTAAATTGACTTAAGATTGACTCCAAACTTTTGTTTAAAAAGTCATTAAACCCATAGGTCTTCATAGGTTGCATAGTACTCATCTTGCACTTGCATTGTATTAGGATCAAGTCCAAACATTTACTTAGAAAGTTTGTGAACTCAAAATACTCTCTTTTATCAATCAATCTCCAATCAGTCTAGGTGCCCATGATACTCATCAGTCTAGTATAGGGTGTTGTCTTCCAAAAACTCAATCTGAGTCAAAACAATCCTCAATAATTTTGAGCAGTGTCACTAATTTGGTCATTTTATGTTTCCCTAGTGTCTACATTTTCATTTTAGGAGTCTTATCCAATTACAAGAGTCTCATAACAGGTGTCAAAATGGTATTACTAGGTGACAATTTCTTCCTATTTCTGCAACCTAATCTAGGACCAAACACTGATCAAGAGGATATCATTTCTGGTCTTAATAACCCTGCTTGGAGGTTAAAAAGGAATGACCCCCAGTATATAGGAATCATGTTTGTCATAGAGGATAAAATACAAAAAGCCCATTGTATTGAGGTTGAAACTGAAAGAGAAATTATTCAGCAGAGACTCAAGAGACTCAGGCTCCAACAAGAACAACCTACTCCTAATCCTCAATAGAGTGTCAAGTTAGATTTCATACTTAGTCCATTCTCACTTGCATACATAATTCATCCTCAATTTCAAGTCTTGCATATTAGATCCTTAGTGCGTCACAACTTGTCATAGGTCTTGCATTACATCTTTGAGTCATCTTAGAGATCCATTTAACCGTCACTAGATTGCAAAAGTCTAGGAACCAGATGGATTTGAATAGTGACCCATTGTTTAACCCAACTAGCATAATGAATTGGTCAAACTATTCACATAGACAACCCCGAGGAGGGGCAAATTTACCAACAAACTTGAGTGATGTGTCTTCAATAGAAGAAATTCAATACAATCTGACAACAAAAAAGCTTGATGTTGCGTACAAGACCCTCAAGTCTTCATGGTCCTCAATTCTCTCCTTGATCATGGTCGAGATAGATATCTCTCCTTGCTATTGGAAAATGGTTCCAAGTTACCTCCAAAATTTGATGTGACAACAATCTTACCAGTGGGATTAACTTTAAACCAAAACATTAATCAAGCACCAAATTCATCCTAAACACAAGTTGTGTCTTCAAGCTCTACTCAAGGAACAACTTAAAGCACACAAACATCATCAACCCAAGCTACCATAGCTTCAAATCAGAGTTCACAATCTGGCATGACATCCTTAAATGTAAACATCACATCCCAAACAAATACCAATGTTACTTCAATAACAACCTCAAATATCACAATGCAAAGTCAGGCAAGTGGTTCCCAAGTTTCAATTCCAACTAGTACATCTCAACCAGCGGTGTTGGTCTCTATGGGATTAACGTACAACAACCAAATTTTGAATCAAGGTCCCAATAATCCAACCAGTCCAACCCAACCTAATGTCCGCATGCAGTTTTCTTACTTTACTGCACCTTGTGGGACTCTTAGCATGTAGATTCACAATCAATCAACGTTCCAACAAGCTTCAGTGTACACTAACCCTAAACCTTTTGTGGGAAACTCATGCACACTAAATGTGCCTATTACTCAAACACATTTTCTTCTCCAACAAGTCCAAAATTTACAAAGGCAGATGATCAATATGCAATTAGGGAATAAGAAGAAAAGTTATACCATGGAGGATCTTCATATGTATCCTTTTGATAGGACATTGTACATGCCACCTTTTCCTCCACAGTTTGAAATGCCAAAATTTGATAAGTACAGAGGAAAATGTGACCCAAGAGATCACATTAGGTAATTATTTATGGCTTGCATAGAGGTAGTTGATGAAGATACATTTGTAATGCACCTATTCCCTAAGAGTCTTGTTGATCAAGCCTTGGAGTGGTTCTATCATTTTCCACCAAAGATAAGAACATGGGGTGAATTAGTTGAGTTGTTCATCACAAAATTCTCTCATAACAATGACAACCCTATGACTTTGATGGATTTATGTGCCACCAGACAAAGAGAGGGTGAATCTTTTGCTTTATTCTTGCAACGTTGGAGATCCTTTGCTCGTAGATGTCCATTTCACATTCCAAAAGCAAAACAAGTGGATATTTTCATAGAAAATCTCATTCCTCAAATTAAGTACCCGCTACAAATACAGTGTCTCAGTACATTCAAACATGTCACAGAGAAAGATCTAAAGTGTGAGAAGGTTCTTGTTGAACATGAGATTTTGAATAACAATAAGGAAAGTGGCTCAACTAATACTACAAACAATGAGAAATCAAATTTCTGGTCAAAAAATAAAAAATATAATAGGTGGAGTTGTTGATGCTTGAGTGGTCAACAGAGCTCAAGCAATGGTTTCTCTACGAGGACCTATTAATAAATTTGCTCAAAATAGAAGTCAGACTCAGGATAACAATGTAATCTTGACAAATGCAGTGCAATTCGACAATCCTTGACCTCTAATGAATAACACACCAAAGTGAAACTATACATCGCTTAGAGAACCAATTGAGTCAATGCTTAAGAAATTGATACAAACAAATGTCATAACTCTACCAGAGGTCAAGCCATATGAACCAGGTCCTTTCAAACTAACCTGGTGGAATTATAATGATTTTTGTGGTTACCATCGCACCAAGGGCCACAAAACGTCAAGTTGCTATAATCTCAAAAACTTGATCCAAGACCTTATTGACCAAGGAGATATCACTGTAGATAATAATAAAGGGTCCTACAATACTGATCACATCATCTTCAATGACCCATTTGTCGAACATGTCAAAGGGAAATCTTCTAGCTTAGGTTCACATGACAACTAGGCTAACTATGCTAAAGTTTCCTATGATTATGTAATCAATACTCTTAGCTTAGGTGATGAGATAGTGGCCACAATTATAGTTAAAAAAAGGAAATGAGATTGTGTAGTCATCACTTGCCGCTCGAAAGTCACATTGCAAGGAGTTCCTTCCAATCCTCCTCCGACAACGAGGACCTATAATATTGTTGACCAATTGGAGAAAACTTGAGCACAAATGTCACTTTTTGAATTTCTCTTCATCTCTCTAAATCATAGAGAAATCCTGGACACATCTCTTTGTGAGTTGTTATCGCAAGAGACCTAGATGAGAACACCTTCCAAGCCATGGTTGGAAATATAGCTATTGCGCCTCGCATTGCCTTTACAAAGCAAGATGTCCCAGCATACAGACCTTTGCATAATGACCTGCTACATCTAGAGGCTTTTGTTCATAAGAGAAAAGGAGAGTGTTGATAGATGGAGGAGCTAGTCTAGACATATGCACTCTTAATCTGATCAAAGAACTAGGTTATTCACATCTTCACACTGATCCAAGCAAAAGGATAAAAATAAAAGCCTTCAATGATGAACGCCCATCACAAGATGTGGCCACTCTACCCGTGCAAGTAGGACTTGTCACTACAGGTGTCACATGTTGGTATTTTAGTATGGTTTTGTCATTGATGTCAACACCTACTGAAAACTAGCACTTTGGAGATCCAACAACATTCACCGGCAAGCAAGTAACTATTGCACAGTTACTGGTATATGGTTCATCGACAGGATATAATGTTCACTGACACTTGGAATGATATGGAAGACACTTGGTAACGTCAAAGACATTGTGTGGACACTTTGTTTTGAAGAATTAATCATTGGTATATTCATATTTGCATATTTGCTTTTACTGACAAATAGGTCCAGGTTATCTAGGGTTACACCGACAGGTTTATCTTTTCCAGATCAGCATGGCATGCTATGAAGATGATTTATTATTGTTGTAAATGCATTAAGCTGACATGTTCAATCGGTTATTGCATCGGATATTATATTGTTTGTAAAATGATTTTATTGTAATATCTTGTAGAGCCGACCTACTAAAATTGGTCTTAGGGTATGGTATAAATGTAAGATCTTATTTGTAAGATCAAGTGTGGAATGCGAAAAAGAATTGTGAGAAGGTATATGCGAGATTAAGCATAGGTATACATGAAGACATCATTTCAAGGTGAAGCTAGGTTTTTGTAGAAGCATATCAGCATTACATTGGTACTGAATCCAACATATGAAGATGCTATTTTGTGCAGTACATTCTTATTGGATTTAACCATCCAACTGTAGTTAGTGTGATTCCCATTTTGTGATTGAGCAGTGAGCTATAGGCTGTTGGCCTTTCTACATGTGTAGACCCCATTTATGTACACTTACTATCTGTAGCAGTATCATCTGATTGTGGGTAAGGTTTCCCATCGTGGTTTTTCCCCTTACAGGGTTTCCACGTACAAATATTTGTGTTATGTGTTGTGGATGACTTTATGTTTATGTTTCATGCATTAATCCTTACCGATATAGCAATTTACTGTTAACACTGTCTACCGGCATACTTAATTGGTTTACCGGTATTAAGCATTAAGTTGGTTAAACAGTTTTTGGTTTGAATTTATTAGACAATTGATTCACCCCCCCCCCCCTCTCAGTTGTCTCCGAGAACTAACAATTGGTATTGGAGCCTAGTCCTCTTTTGCAAAAGTTTAACAACTTGAGGACATCCAATGTCTAGTAATTATTTCAGGAAGGACAGTCCTAAACTTGATGGAACCAACTATGGGATATGGAAGATCAGGATGGAGACATATCTAAATTGCATTGGTAAAGACATCTGGGAAGTTACTAAGAATGGTTATACTGCTGCTGTAGTTGGTCAGACTGCTCCAACTACCTTAGCTAAAGATGAAGAGAATGATTGCAAAGCAAGAGAAGCACTTTTGAGCACATTATCAGATCAACAAATCATGGGATTATCAGATAGGTCTACTACTAAAGCTATTTGGGATCATTTGGAAACACTGAATGAAGGAGATTCCACAGTCAAGATTGTAAAACTTGAAAGCTTCCGAGTCAGGTATGAACGTCTGAAAATGGAAGAAGATGAAAGGATTTCTGCTTTTATGGAAAGAGTAAATGAAATTGTTTTGGGTATTAAATGTTGTGGAGGAACTTTGAGTGAGGATGAAATTGTTTCAAAAATCTTAAGAGGTTTGCCACCGGCATATAAAATGAAGGTTACTACTATAAATGCCTAATACATCAGTAACTAGGGATACATTGATTGGAAAACTTTCAGCCTTTGAAATTGAGGAATTTGGTCCTATTGGTACTATAAAGATAGATTTGGCCTTTAAAGCATCAACACCATCTACTCCATCATTTGACAAATCAGAATGGAAAGCCTTTTATGCAAGAGAACTTGAAGAAACTAGGAAGGAGAATGAAGAGCTTGAAGAACTTGAAGCATTATTTGCAAGAAAAATGCCAAAAGGTCCAGTTGGAAGTAAGTATGAAGGTAAAGCACCCTTTAAATGTTTTAACTGCAGTAAGATTGGTCATATGGCTTCGAGATGCTCTGATAGACATGCTAGACTAAGAGAAGAAGCTAGAAGAACATACAAGCCTAATCCTGAATATCAGAGATACAGATTCAAGAAGAACAAAGACAAATCTTGTTACATTGCTAATGAAGGTGTGACTGATGATTCTGATGAGGATCCAATAGACAATGGATGGGTTTTTGTTGCTATAATAGAAGATCAATCGGCACCTACTGCTCAACCGGTATAACAAGCCCTAGCAGCCAAAGTTGAAGTAAAGGATGAATGGATCATTGATTCAAGATGCTCACATCACATGACTGGAGACAAAGGTAAATTCTTGAACTTTCAAGAAAACAATGGAGGTTTAGTAATATTTGGAGATGACAAAGCCTGTTAAATCAAAGGTAAGGGTTCAATATCTCTTGATGGTAAGCATAACACTAACAATCTCTACTATGTTGAAGGATTAAAGCATAATCTTTTAAGTGTTGGTCAATTAGTTGAGAAGGGATTTCAGTTACAATTTAAAAATGGAAAATGCAAAATCATGAATAGAACTGGTATGGAAATTGCAACCGGTAATCAGACTAGAGGTAATATCTTTCATTTGAATAACAGTGAAAAGGCATGCTTGATTGCACATATAGATGAAAGTTGTTATGGCATAAGAGACTATGTCATGTAAACTTTGATTGCATGGTAAAAATCAGTACTTCTAAGGCAGTTAGATATCTACCTAAAATTGTGAAACCTCAGAATACAATTTGTAAGGAATGCCAATTTGGAAAACAAGTTAAAGCTAGTTTCAAAAGTATTCCAGAAAAATCCAATAATGCTCTTGATTTGATTCACACTGATTTATGTGGTCCAACTAGAACTAGAAGCTTACAAGGTGATAGATATTTCATGCTAATTATTGATGATTACTCTAGAATGTGTTGGGTTACTTTTCTCAAAGAAAAATCAGAAACACTTGGAAAGTTCAAACTATTCAAAGCAATGGTTGAGAATGAAACCGGTAAGAAAATCAAATGTTTAAGATCAGATCAAGGAGGAGAATTCACATCTAAGGACTTTAATACATTATGTGAAGTCAATGGAATCAAAAGACAGTTATCAGCACCTCAGACACCACAACAGAATGGAGTTGTTGAAAGAAAAAATAGAACTATCTTGGATGCAACAAGAAGTATGTTATCAGAAGCAAATCTACCACATGTGTATTGGAGAGAAGCAGTCAACACTGCTATCTATACATTCAACAAAGTTCACATCAAAGGTGAAATTGGTAAGACCCCTCATGAACTATGGTTTGGTAACACTCCTACTCTTAAGTATTTCAAAATTTTTGGAAGTAAATGTTATATTAGAAGAGATGAGTATATTGGGAAATTTGATCCTAGAAATGATGAAGGAATATTTCTTGGTTATTCATCTTAGAGAAAGGCATATAGATGTTTTAATAAGAGATTATAGAAAATTGTTGAGAGTACAAATAACAATTCAGAGGAACTTCAAGATATATAGACTTTGAACCGGCAACAAAAATTTTGACAAATGAACCTACACTAAATCCACCGGTACAAAATGAAGATCCAGTTACCCCGGTATCATCAGAGGATTCCATAGTAATTGAACAACAACAACAAACTAAGACACCTCAGTATGTAAGATTGAATCATTCTGAAGATCAGATAACTGGAAACAAATTTAAAGGAGTTATGACAAGAGGAAGATTGGCAAATGAAGAGGTATGTCTTATTTCTCAAATTGAACCATCATCTATCAATGAGGCATGTGAAGATAAATTTTGGATTAAAGCTATGGAAAAAGAATTAAGACAAATTGAGAAAAATAATACTTGGACATTAGTTCCCCGGCCTAAAGATAAAAATGTAATTGGAAACAAATGGGTATTTAGAAACAAACTTAATGAAGATGGTAAGGTTGTCAGAAATAAAGAAAGACTAGTGTGTAAGGGATATTCTCAGAAAGAAGGAGTTGATTACTATGAAACCTTTGCACGGGTAGCTAGAATTGAGGCAGTTAGATTATTCTTGGCTTTTGCAGCTCACAAGGACTACAAACTTTATCAAATGGATATTAAATGCGCATTTTTGAATGGAGATCTTGAAGAGGAAGTATATATTGAACAACCTGATGGATTTTCTTTGACAAATGTCAATGATATGGTTTGCAGGTTAAGAAAAGCCTTGTATGGATTGAAACAAGCCCCAAGAGCTTGGTATGCAAGGTTGGATAAGTATCTTTTGAAGTTTGGTTTTACTAAAGGAAATGCAGATAGCAATTTATATTACAAAATAACTAATGATGACATCTTGATTATTGAAGTATTTGTTGATGATATAATCTTTGGAGGAGAAGATGGATTATGCAAGGAATTTTGTATTAAAATGCAACAAGAATTTGAAATGTCTATGATTGGAGAAATAAAATTATTTTTAGGTTTGCAGATTTCACAGACTGATAAAGGTATATTTTTGAGTCAATCCAAGTACTTGAAAGAATTACTAAAGAAATTTGGGATGGAGAACTCTAAACCGGTAAGCACACCTATGACTACAAATGACAAATTATCTCAAAGGGATGAATCTACACTTGTTAATCCAACTAGATACAAATCTATGATAGGAGGTTTACTGTATTTGACACAAACCAGGCCTGATATTATGAATATAGTATGTATTGTTTCTAGATTTCAAAGTAATCCTAGGGAAAATCATGAATCAGCAGTAAAAAGGATTTTCCAGTACTTACAAGGCACAACAAATCTTGGATTATGGTATCCTAGAGATGAAAATTTTGACATATGTGCATACACAAATGCAAATTGGGCAGGAGATGTGGATGACAGAAAAAACACCACTGGAGGAACATTCTTTCTTGGAAAGAGATTAGTTTCTTGGTTGAGTAAGAAACGGAGTTGTACATCTTTATCAACAACAAAATCAGAATATGTTGTAGCAGCAACTAACTGTACACAAGTACTATGGCTTAAGCAAATGTTGAAAGACATAAAGGTAAAATGCAAGGAACCCATTACTATATATTGTGATAACACTGCAGCAATTGATATATCTAAGAATCTAGTATTACATTCTAAAACAAAACATGTTTCTATCAAACTGAATTTTCTAAGGGAAAAAGTTGAAGAAAAGGAGATAAAACTGGTTTATGTGAATACTAAAGAACAACTTGCAGATATTTTCACAAAACCTTTTCCTAAGGAGACTTTTGAATATCTCAGAGATCAGCTTGGAGTCATACCACCACCGGTAGAGACTTAGACAATTGATGATTGTCATCAACCGGCTGAATTGAAAGACAAGTCTTTTACTCCGGTCTTTTATTAAGGAAGCTACTTCTCAGGGGGAGTAGTTGGTATATTGAATTGATTGGTATTTTGTATGAACTTGAATTTTGTAGCTTTGGCATTTGATGTCAAAGGGGGAGAGATATCTATGGAAAAACATATTACCTTTTGAGGAGAGATTGGTATTGAAAATAAATCTTTGGATAAAACACATGTTGCTCCCAGGGGGAGAAATTGTTGTTTAAGGGAGATTGTTGGTTTTTGGTATTTGGCATTTCTGATTTGGCAATTTGATGGTTTTTCCATCTTGTGTTGCCATCAATGCCAAAGGGGGAGATTGTTGGTATTTTGGTATGGTTTTGTCATTGATGTCAACACCTACTGAAAACTAGCACTTTGGAGATCCAACAACATTCACCGACAAGCAAGTAACTATTGCACAGTTATTGGTATATGGTTCACCGGCAGAATATAATGTTCATCAGCACTTGGAATGATATGGAAGACACTTGGTAACGTCAAAGACATCGTGTGGACACCTTGTTTTGAAGAATTAATCATTGGTATATTCATATTTGCATATTTGCTTTTACCGACAAATAGGTCCAGGTTATCTAGGGTTACACCGACAGGTTTATCTTTTCCAGATCAGCATGGCACACTATGAAGATGATTTATTATTGTTGTAAATGCATTAAGCCGACATGTTCAATCGGTTATTGCATCAAATATTATATTGTTTGGAAAATAATTTTATTGTAATATCTTGTAGAGCCGACCTACTAAAATTGGTCTTAGGGTATGGTATGAATGTAAGATCTTATTTGTAAGATCAAGTGTGGAATGTGAAAAAGAATTGTGATAAGGTATATGCGAGATTAAGCAAAGGTATACACGAAGACATCATTTGAAGGTGAAGCTAGGTTTTTGTAGAAGCATATCAACATTACACCGGTACTGAATCCAACATATGAAGATGTTATTATGTGCAGTACATTCTTATTGGATTTAACCATCCAACTGTAGTCAGTGTGACTCCCATTTTGTGATTGAGCAGTGAGCTCTAGGCTATTGGCCTTTCTGCATGTGCAGACCCCATTTATGTACACTTACTATCTATAATAGTATCATTTGATTGTGGGTAAGGTTTCCCACCGTGGTTTTTCCCCTTATAGGGTTTCCATGTACAAATATTAGTGTTATGTGTTGTGGATGACTTTATGTTTATGTTTCATGCATTAATCCTTACCGGTATAGCAATTTACTATTAACACTGTCTACCGACATACTTAACTGGTTTACCGGTATTAAGAATTAAGTTGGTTAAATAGATTTTGGTTTGAATTTATTAGACAACTGATTCACCCCCCCCTCTTAGTTGTCTCTGGGACCTAACATCACATTCTAAGAGCTGGATAGATAATTAGGATACAACATGCTAGTGGGTCTCCCATGGACACATGCCATGTAGGCCATGTCATCAACTTTTTATCAATGCATTAAGTTTCCATATAACAACATTGAGATCACAATACAAGGTGATCCAAACCCATTTCAAAATTGCAATAACCTAAGAGAAAGCACTAATAACCAGGTACCTATTAATCAAGCAACTCTTCTCACCTCATAACTAAAATCCTTCACAATTGCAGATACACAAGCGCCTTCATCTTATACACCTACTGCATCACATTACAAATCAAGGAAGAAGGATGTAGTGAATATTCTTATTCGGGAACACTCTGATGGGAAATTATCTCTATCCTTGAGATATTTTGGGAGACCACTACCCAATCCTGCTAATCGAAACAAAGGAAAAGAAGTGGTTAGATATTCAACCTCCTATTCTTTTGTTAGATGGAGAGAATTAAATGAGGAATCTTTGAAAGATGTAAACAAATGGTTGTATAGAGAGGAGGAAGACAATCCCTCAATCAAAGTCCCCTTGGATCAATATGGAAAAGGTTTCAAAATGTTGCAAAGGCATGGTTATGATGGTACAATAGCCTTAGGAGCAAAAATTCAAGGATTATAGAACCAATTTTACCTTCAGAAAACCCAAGAAATCAAGGACTGGGATATGGAAATGTGGCACAAAGACCAATGCCAAGATAGGATACTCCTATTATATTAAACATGCCCACACCAACAACACCTCTCAACACTCAAAATATTGAGCCAAAATCTCCTAGTCAAAGTAACTTATCAATTGTGGTGTATGTGCCATCATCTCATACCAATGTATCAATGGAGACCAGTGTTGCATCTGCTAATAAATCAAGTGTCAGGAAACCAAAACCTCTTATTCAAGAAACTTGCAAGACCTTAATGATAGAAGAGGGGTCAACAAGTTATGGAAACATTCCACTAGTCATTAATACTACTAGAACTCCACTTCCTTCAATTGAAGAACTGTACAAGTATGAATCATATGTAGACACATATATTGAAATTGTGACAAATTCTCATTAATATGAATGGTTATCATTTCATAGTAGAAACACCTATGCAGTAGATGTTTTATGATCATAAACCACCCATGGATGATGGTATTACTTATGAAGACAAGGAGATAGACCCAAACTCTTGGATACACTATTTTGACACTAGAGCATGCATGGTAATAGAGGCATCGTACACTGACAAGAGGAAAGACCTATGTCTAATGTTCCCACATCTAATAGGCTGGGGACAACAAGAGAAACTACACTTATATTGGCTCAAAAATGATAAAGCCATAGCAAAATTCTTGGGTGTAGGTGAGGGACTACCATATGGAGACCACAAGGCAAACTTTGCAATTGACTTAGATATAACGACATACTTTAGAGAGGCAAGCTCATTCTCTAGTTCCAAAAAACTTGAAGAGGATGAAACACACAAAAAGATAGACTAGAAGATTTGTAGATTGATCAAGAAAGGTCAATACTACTTGTAGAAAAGACAAAAGAGGTGAACATCGATGACGCTGAAACTGTACATAAAATCCACTTAGCAGAATCTCTAAAGCCTAAAGAAAGAGATAAATTTATCTAGTTCTTTAAGCAAAGACCAATAAATTTTACCTGGTCATATGTTGACATGCTAGGATGAGATCTAGAGCTCGTTTTGCATCATTTTCCACTACTTCGAAGAACAAAATGATACAAGAAAAAGCTCCAAAAAATGCATCCGCAAATCGCTCTACTAGTGAAAGTGGAATTAAAAAAGCTGCTAGATGTGGGTTTCATTAGGCCAATAGACTATGTAGAGTGGATATCCAATTTGGTGCCTATCACTAAACCCATTGGGGGCACCATGATTTGCATAGACTTCAGAGACTCGGATAAAGCCTGCCCAAAAGATGACTTTTCACTACCAAACATCGACATGGATATGGATTTAACTGTTGGAAATGAAATGCTATCATTGATGGATGGTTTCTATGGGTAAAATCAAATCAAAATCGCACCAGAGGATCAACATAAGACAATATTCACTATTCATGGGGGACATATTATTGGAACATGATGTCGTTTGGATTATAGAATGTTGGTGCCACTTACCAAAGAGCTATGACAACTTTGTTCCATGACATGGTACATGATACCATGGAGGACTAAGTTGATGATTTGTTAGAAAAATCTAAAACCAAGGATAACCACCTTGATGTCCTTGCTTTAATCTTTGATAGACTTGAGAAATAAAAGGTTTGACTAAACCCAAAAAAGTGTGTATTCGGAGTAAAAACTAGAAAAATATTAGGTTTCATAGTCTCCAACATGGGCATTTAAGTAGATCTTGCTAAAGTAAAAGCTATTCTATAAATGACCTCCCCATCTACTTTAAAACAACCAAGAAGTCTACAAGGAAGGCTACAATCCATCAAACACTTCATAGCACAATTGGCTGATAAATGTCAACCATTCCAATACCTTCTCAAGAAAGGGGTAACCTTCAAATGGACAAATCAATGTCAAGAAGCATTCCAAGCATTAAAAGACTATATTCTGTCACCACTAGCTCTAGCGTCTCAAACACCATGAAAACCATTGCTGTTTTATATTTCAGCAACAAACTCATCCTTAGGAGCACTATTGGCACAACATGATGACCAAGGCAAAGAAAGAGATATCTACTATATCAACAGAGCACTGGTAGGATATGAGATAAATTATACTCCCATACAGAGAGCATTCTTGAAAATAATTTTTGCATCACAAAAACTCAAACATTACATGCTTAGCCACAAGGTGCAACTCATCCCAAGCTTTGATCCACTCAAGTATCTCCTAAGCAAAGCTGCACTAACAGGAAGATTTTCCAAATAGCTCATGAACCTAAGTGAGTTCAAAATTGAGTATGTTGATCAAAAAGCCATCAAGGGTTAGATAATAGCAAATCAATTGGTAGAGGCTCCTATTCAAGATATTCATCCCTTGCTAATAGACTTTCCAGATGAGACTGTGTTTACATTGACAACCTCAATAATATAAAAAATTGTATTTTGATGGGTCCTATACCAACCATGGAGTGGGTGTCAGTATTCCCTTTGTCACTCCTCAAGGTGACTCCATACAAAAAGCATACAAAATAAGTTTTCTATGCACTTAAAACATAACTGAATATGAAGCCCTGATCACAAGACTTCGTACTACAATACACTAAAAGATTACAAACTTGCATCTGTATGGTGACTTACAACTTATCGTTAATCAAGTGAACAATGATTATACCACCAAAGACAACAAGCTAATGTTGCATAAATGGATGATTTTAAGCAATATTTTACTCGAATCATCTTTGAGAAAATCCCTACACTTTGGAATAAAGGAGTAGATTCCATGACAACTATAGGATCTCTCCTAGACATGCTGAATAATGTCACACAATTTGAATTCATGGTAGACTAATTGATAGTGCTAACATATTAGATCCCTCCTTCAAAATATGTATGTGTGATAGTTAGTCCTGAGTCACCGTGGTATAATGATATATATGGATATCTTCATGAGCAATACATATCTTCTGAACTCTTGCACAATCAACACAAAACTCTCATGTGAGAAGAATCTAGACATGTCTTCATAGAAGACACCTTGCATAGAAAGAGTATAGACAACACACTTCTTCAATGTCTAGATTTTGAAGAAGCATAATTGGCCTTGAAATAAGTGCATGATGGAATCTGTGGCAACCATTCTAGTGGCCCTACCCTAACAAATAAACCATTGTGCACAAGTTACTACTGGCCAACCATGGAGAAAGATGCATATAAATATGTTGAAAAATACAGACAGTGCCAAATACATGGAGGTCTAATTCATGCATCTACTCAAGATCTTTAACCCATCATGTTACCATGGCCATTTTAACAATGGGGACTTGACCTAGTAGGAAAAATCAACCCCACTTCTTCCAATGGGCTTAAGTTTATTTTGACAACCACTAAGTATTTCACCAAGTGGGTCGAGGCAATCCATCTCACATATACAATTGGCAAACAAATAGCAAAGTTCATACTCAACTACATTATTTGTTGGTATCGAATTCAAATGTGTATAGTCACAAACAATGAACACCCTTTTAAGAACCAGGAAGTGCATGAATTATTTGATCAATTCAACATTAAACATCACTTGGAAACTGCATAGTACCTTTAGAGAAATGGCCAAGTTGAGGCAAAAAATAAGACAATTCTCAAAAAACTCAAGAAAGTTGTCAATGACGCGGGATGAGATTGGCATCTCCAATTGAATCCTACTCTTTGGGCTTACAAAATGTGTCCACACTGCTATAGGGGATACCCCATATTCCTTGGTCTATGGTTTAGAAACAATATTTCTTGTTGAGGTAGAGTTGCCATCCTTGATAGTTTCCTTGAAACATATCATATCACTACAAAGTGGCAAGGTTACAAGAGTTGAAAATGCTAGATGAAAAATAACAAAGTGCATTAAACCATCTACAAGGGTATCAGAATAGACTAAAAATAAGCTATAATAAAAGGGTTAGACCAAGATAATTTGAAGTTGGGAGACCTGGTTCTAAAGGAAAATAAGAGAAATCTAGTAGAGCAAGAGTGACTAGGCAAGTTCAAACCTAATTGGTTGGGTCCTTTTGTGATAACTAAGGTCACTAGAAATGGGGCATATCATCTAAGAATAATGGAGGGTGATTTACTATTTGAGGCCATTTACAACCTGAACCTAAAAAAGTATCATGTCTAGTTCCTCTGTAGTTTAAAATTTCTTTGCATTGCATAGCATGTAGTTTCTTTCAATACCATTAGCTGCATGTTTGCATCACCTTCTCATTAAAATGTTGTCAATAGAGCATTGTATAAAGGATCTTGTGTGACTCAATCACCTATTTACATTTGAGCAAGTCAAGGGTTCATATCATTTCTTAGATATTCATTCATGAAGTTTTTGAAATCCAAGGTTGCTCATCTTCAACATCATCTTGTGATTGGAATTTGTCTCTAGTTGGGTAGAGAATTCACTATGGTTCTTGTTACCAAAATCTTTCAATTGCTATATCTTTCACACAATCATTTTCTCTGTCATTGTAGATACTTGGTTGATGGCGTGATTAGTGAAAAATCTAAAATCTTACTAAAGCCTTGTTGTAATTGTCATACCCATGTAAGTTTTATCACTTACAAGCCAATGCAAGGACAAAATAAAATATGCCTAACGATATATCAAAAGACCAAGACAAAAAAAATGAGTAAGAAAATAAATATCAATCAATTTATTAAATATCAAAAGTTTGGCTATGGGAACATACGAGTAACTCCATCAAGACTATAGACGTCTACTGACAATGAAGCAATATTTGAGAGATTATAGTGATAACCTTGTCAGGGCTATAAACGTCTTCTGGCAATGAGGCTCTATCCAAGATGCTTTTGGAGTCATGATAATTCACATTGCTAGTCACGTAGGATTTTGAGGGTCACCAATGGTCACAAGAGTTGGAATAAACCCAAGCACACACATATAGGCAATTGCAAACTAAAGACTCAAGAGTCAATGGAGGAGTTTTATATGTCTCCATTTACAAATCATAATCACCTATTGTGCTAAGTTGACTCATCCAAAGGTTGCCAAGAATGGAATGGGTCCTTATCTGTGAAATGTTCTACAACCTCAAATTTAGTAGTGTATAACAACATGATAAAGTCACACAATTGTCCTTATTCAGATAGAAGGTTGCATTTCATTTATCATTCCATTCCATATAATAAAAGCATTCATGTTGTGTCAGTCATCATCAGGTCAAATACCTAGTCTGTATGCATAGCTTGTTGATTGCATCATAAGAGTTTGCAAACTGGGGGCATAATTGAAAAAATCTGAAAATCTTGAAAAAAGATCCTAAAAAGCATAAAAAATCAAATGATGTCCTAAGAAAATAAAAAAACATTGAAAAAAACATAAAAATCAAATAATGTTATGAAAAATCCAAAAGCATTGAAATGTGATCCTAATAAAAACATAAAAATCAAATAATGTCCTAAAAAAAATCCAAAAACATTGAAATATGATCCTGAAAAAAGTCATAAACATTGAAAAAAGTCTTGAAAAAAGTTCTTAAAAGCATAAAAAAATCTTGGAAAAAGCACTAAAACTCAAATATCAAAAATAAAATTTTGCAATAAAACGTTTTGCAGAGATCAAATACTTGAGCAGATATCTAGTAAACACTTCATGCGAAGTCAACAACGAATAAAACTATCTTATCAAAATCTGCAATCAAATCAATCAATAGTCTTATCAATCAAATCAACCAACCCTATCAATAAAATCACCACCTTGTCTTAAATAGGGAAGCATGCACTCGAAATCAAACAGATTGGTCTTAAATAGGGTATTCAATCTTTGAAATCAGACATCAACCATCACATCAAACAATCAAAGAAAATGCATAGATCAGTATGGCTGCTGAATTTTTGTCCTAATTAGTCTTTATCTTTTATCAATTGGTGATAGGTGATGTTCCTACGCTACTCAAGGATGTCCATGAGTAACTAGAGGAGTCGAGATGGCACATGATCTTTTTCTTTGTTTTCTTTTTGTGGTGTGAAATTGATGAAGTTCTGGGGCAATGGTATTTTGGGTTTCTGTGTTGGTACATTCATTTGGCAAGTATCCTATGCAAAAATGAAGTCAAGGATAACTATGCTTGTGACTATCACACATACTTCAACCCTTAATGATACACCCATAATGGAGGAGTTCACTCCTTGTCTACCATGTGCTTGTTTCTGAAATGGGATATCATTTACACCTTGGTTCCTTATACCCTGGTGTATAAAGCTCAATTGAATCATAATAAGGCTCAATGATGAATGTGTTGCACTAAAAATAAAGGCACAAGAAGTCATTGTTATATCATTCCAATCTTTAATTCATCTTCTAATATCTTCTAATTCTACATCAAGTCAATTCTCATCAATCTGTTAATCTACTAGTTCAATTATTTAGCAAGCACTGGGTCAAGCAACAAGAGTGTATTCTGACACACTAATAATGTTGAGGCATCATGTAGTTGCACTCATTCTCATATTTGCATTACATTGGATTTGCATATTTGCATTCAGTTGCATTCATTCTCATAGTCGCATTAGATTGCATTCATTAGGTTTCATGAACACTTCAACTTCATTATATCCTTACTCATTAGTCTATTTTAAGGTTACAATTATAAGAACATTCATTCATTAAGTTCTAAATTATATAGATCATATTTTCATTATAATGTCATCATCATCATTATCTCACATATCATATACAACATTTTACAAAGTAAGACATCATGTAGGATAAGCATAAGTGTATAATCACAATAATATGCATCATAGGATCAAGCATCACATATGAATCACAACACATAGTACATGCATATATAAGTACCACCAAAATTGCATATCATATATATCTCCAAAATGTGTCAAAGAATACAATAACATAAGGTTTGAAGGCTCAATAAAGTGTCTAACTAGTGTCAACCAATGCTACCCCTATCAAGAATCTATCCACTCGATCCTACCCTAAGATGACCTGGTGGTTGGTGAGGTGGTCCCATAACTGCTCTGTTGCTCACATCTTGGCTCCGTAGCTGTTGTGTCCTGTTGGAACAACAACCTCGTAATGACAGAGCCAATAAGTTGTATCATAGCCAACATGGAACAATCTATCTACCATATCCTATGTATTTGTATCGATCACAAAGTATCTCTGATATGATTTAATGCATAGCTAGGCCCTTCTGATTGCTCTTAGCCTACAGTCTATCCTTCTCCGTAATCTAGGCCACCTACTCCTGCTTGAACCAAACTCGACCCTCTCTTTTGTACCGTTAATGTGTGGCTAAAGAATCCTATAAGCTCTGAATCCAAGCTCTCATAACTTGTACATCCTCAACCTATGCACCAACCTCAACAATAAGAACATCCTCCAACTCTAGCATATCGACATCCTCACTACTGCTCTTAGTGCACTCTAAACTAGATGACCCTAGGGATGCATCATCACTCTTCACCGACTCGGTATCCCCACCAATATCAACCTCTGTATCCCCTCCATCCTCCTCACTTGCTACAGCAATGGCTGCCACCCCCCATCTACTCATATGTCTCCTCCATCCCCTCCTTTTCTAGCATCTCCACCATCTCCTCCTCCACGTCTAGGTCATCTACCCATTTTTGGTGTGATAGGCACTATAGGATCCGTCAAGGTAACATGCCAATGGGATTTCCACCAAGCATCATATTGTGGCATCATCCCTCAATTAGCTACCCTGACACTCCAACCCCACTGTACTAGCCTCACCAAATCAAACTCTGCATATGCAACATGTGGCTGAATGCACGCTCTCCAATATGATACCTCTTGAGTTGATCTTGTAAAATATGATATCGCATTAGGCATGCCTTGAACCTCACCAAACTATCTCAAAACCTAGCCAGGAAGATGTACCTCTATAATCCGCTAAGTTTGCATAGTCCTAGTGATCAAATATCTCTACTATCTATAGTATGGGAGATGTTGTGCAACATCTATCCAACATGGGAAATCTAAGTCAGGCCTCTAGGTAAAGTGTCATAACACATCAATAGCATGCTACCAATATAGGGTATTCCCTATACCCCTATGTCTAATCACATCTGTGTACCTATAGGCATATGGCTCCTCGGCTTGTAACTGAACATGAATAATTGGATGAAAGATAACAATATTCTCCTAGGCCCAAACATATAGAACTATATTACCACAACTAATAGACTTGTATCTCGAATAATATACTATATGTATTTGAGCACAAACCCCACACATAAACTCGTCTCTCAATAATCATACTTGTTACTACCCTCCCCCATCCTATAGGAAATCCATGACATCACCAATCTGGAACTAAAGGTCATGCTGTGATGCTTGTAGCGTCATAAATTGTACACCCCTGCTAGGGTGGTACAATTCCATGCTTGGTTTAGCACCTGCCTTAGTGCGTTTTGCATCTTGCATTTCTCATCTCCTTTAAGTATTTAATTAATTAATTTAATTAAATCTAAATTTATATTTCACCTCTTCACACATTATAAAGTTGGGCCCTTTATCCTAAGCGTGCCCCTTTTCATTTTATTCCTCCAATTAATTATTAAATCATAAACCCTAATTAAGTCCTATTTTGATCTTTAAGGCCCGATTTTGCATATCAAAAAAACTTGAAATCAACTGTAACTTTGGGATTTTCTTTAATATTATCATATCTAATGCCCCCAAAAAATTGGTGAAAAGTTGGTCAAACCATGTGCACTTTTCACACGTTATGCCACATTTTTCCCAAAATTTTGGGAGCATAATTCTATGATATTATAATGCTTAACCCCAAAAGATTGGCTGGAAATTCAAATCTTAGGTCGGCCTAAAGATGAAATTAAAATCCAGGGTTTCATACATAAGAGCTCTCTTTCTTCATTTGAAGGTCTGAGGAATCGAATCTGAAAAAAATGTTTTGGAGTGATTACAAGGAGCCTTCTATGTAGTGAAAGAGAAGATCTTTGGAGTATTCAACAACATTCAACAAAACCTATCAAGTATTTATCAATCATTCTTTCATCAATTGGGGTTTTTTGAAGATATGGGAAAACAATAGGAGATCGCCGACTGAAGATTGGCTTGTACCTCTCCCTTGGGGTTGGGTATGATTTCATGTTGTTTTTATGTCTTTGTATGAGCTTTGTTACATCAATTTGATTTACATTCATGCTTTAGATCACTTTGCATAATTTATTTAGAGCATTTACTTTGTCAATTACAAGCAATTAGGGTTTACTCTTAGGGTTGCTCTAGATTGTTTACTGTCATCCTAGGAACTTGCACACACACAAGGTTCTTGCACACACTATTTTACTTTACAAATCAGCTATTCATTGAGGTGGAAATCACCAAAATGGGGGTTTGACTAAGGCAAAACCCTATATACCCACCCAAAATCCTATTTTTCAACTACAGGTGCAGGTTTGGATCCGAGCGTCGTTGGAAGTTTCAGGACCGACAAAATGCACGAGGACTATTCCGAGGGTTAGAATTCACCAAATACCCCTAGGACAGGGGCATGTCACCCTGGTCTTGCCAAGGATAGGGGCATGGCACCCTGGTCCTCCGTGTTTTTTGCACGGTTTGACAAAGTAGCAGGTTTCAGATCTCAGTTTCTAGTTTCACAAGTATAGCTTCAAGTTTGCAGAATCAGGACAGTAGCGCAACACCCTAGTCCTGGACATTTTGGCTCATATTTATGACATAGGTGCACCTCAAAATTTGCCTCTTAATGTATACTTTTTAGCAACATATCAGTTATTCTTAGTTTTGCATCTTTAGATTAGGGTTGTTTATGCATACTTGTATTCTAGGTTGAATCATTCAAATCTACACTCTTGCATCACTTCTTCCCCTCATTTGCAACAAAGGAATAGAAACCCTAAGAGATAATCCTTGGCTCTCTCTTCCTCACAAGAAGTAGCCGAAGTGTGTTACCTCCCTAGGCTCTTTCGTATTCCACAATGTGTACATGAGAGTGGGATTAGGACTTGTTTGCTTAGTGTCACTTTTTCCCTTACACATTTTGGTGAACTCGACGTGAATCCAATCTCATTTTAATTGCATCACATTTTTAGATCTAGATTTAGTATCTTCTTATTTTTCTTTACAAACATAAAATTACCAAAAAAAGAAGTGAAAAAATTCAAGAAAAAAAAAAGGGATTTCCTTTATTTGCTTGCATTGTGTGTTTAAATTTCATTCAATTTCCATTTCAAAATGTCAGATTTTTATTTACAAGATATTCATTATTTTGATGATGTATGAAATTATGTTGATTGTGATTTTAGTAAGGATGAATTAGATGAAGCTCTAGAAGAGTTTTTGAACCCTAAGCCTTCTAAACCCTCATTTTGCCAAAAACTAATTAACCTTGTTAATATGCCATTTTGTGGTGATGAGAAAGATAAGTTGAATGACTCCTCTCATGGATACATTCCTATCAACTCCTCCACTAGATCTAGTGACATGGTTGCTTACAACAATTCCCTTTATGAGGATATGTTTCCTTTTTAATAAAAAGATAAACTTTTCAACCGATATGACCATGCTTTGTTGGATGATCCCCTTGATGACTTTATATCTTTGCCTAAATCTTCAAACAAAAATAATACATCTAAAAGGCTAATCAACATGATAAATGTGAATGAACATAGCAAGCCTCTTTTTGTGGTCCAAGGTACTTATCCTTCCTCAAAATCATCTCTCCCTAATCGACCTCTTCTCTCACTTCAAGGTGGATATAGTCATGACTCCTTTAGCACTCCTAATAAACCTATCATTATTGTGTAAGGAAGAAATCTCACTAAGAGTCCTTATAGTTATGCTAAACAATTAACCAAGGAGAGTTATAATGCAGTTGCCCATACCTATAACACAAGAAATAATAGGCAACCTAATCCTCCTCTGGTTATCCCAACTTCTCTTCCTGATCCTCAACCTATTCTTCCTCAAGCACCTCGTATCTCACAAACTCTTGGCAAGGAATATGATCTCATTGAACAACTTAAATCTACTCCTACCAAGATATCCCTTTGGGATTTGATTCAAACTTCCTCAACCCATCATGGAATGTTACAAGATGCCTTGAAAACTTTGGATGTCCCATCCACAGTGACATCTAATAACATGGATTCCTTCATTGATTCTATCACATTCCTTAAAGCTCAAATTGTGTTTACACAAGATGAGTTACCTACTAGTGAGATTCAACATCAATATGATCCTTTAATGATTGTGGTCATCATAAATGATAGTGCGATAAGACGAACATTAGTGGATAATGGTTTTGGCCTTAATGTTTGTAGCATTAACCTGTTGCATAAGATCAATGTTGATACATCTCTTATTAAGTCTGATTCTCTTACTATCCGAGGCTTCGATAATGTTGATAAATCTTCACTAGGTATCATCGCCTTGCCCATTAGGGTAGGTCCTATTACTTTTCCCACTCCTATCGATGTCATGGCTAGAGATTTGAAATATAAATTGTTATTAGGGAGACCTTGGATTCATATCATGCAAGCTATCCCCTCCACATTGCATAGGCAAGTTAAATTCATTTACAACAATAAAACATATACATTGCTAGGTGACACAAATCTCCAGGCTTGTTTACAAACATCAACATCTAAATCCGCTTCAACTGGTTCTTCCCCAACAATATTAGATGATTCTTCTAAAGCCTCTACCCCCACTAGTGTGTTTGTTTCTTCAAATTTATCTCCTATGAATAATTCCTCAAGTGAACCTAAGGTTCTTAAGGAAGAACCCTCCCAGCCTAATTCTACCACTAAGGATGCCTTCTCTTCTTAAAAGATTCTTGCAGAAGATGATTGGGGATCCCTTGACTTTACTCCTACCTTTATAGGAGAATATAGAATTCCCCCTAGAGAACCTAAGGTCGAAAAGAAGAAAGAAGAAGAAGAATCTAAAAAGCAATCCACTTTATCTGGGCCATTGGGTTATAACTTTGTGGCGGCTTCTCAGACTTCGTCTCCCTTGACTTTTGATCTAGAGGATTTTGATCCTTCACTTTATGAAAATCCTCCTTCTCTTTTGGAAATGGCTAAGCTTTATGGTATTGGTTTTTAGATCTTAGCTAAGTGTGGATATAATGGTAATGGATGTGGTGCTCAAGAACAAGGGATAAAGGTTCCCTTGGAAAACAATTTTTGGGACATGACATTTGGACTTGGCTATGATCCTTTTGAGAGTACTAAAGCTTCCAAGAGACCATCTATTAGTGTTAATGTCATCTCTATCTCTCTCTCAATAAAATATCCAGAGTATATTGATTGTGATTCTTCCAGTGCCTTTGCTTTGGATGTTTTTCTTACTAATGATTCCTTAGTCGACTTCCTAGGAGTTTATGACAACCTTCCTTGTTATCACCATAATCGTGGTTTTTCCTATTGTTTAAATGCATAAGCCTGCTTTGGGAAAGAAAGAAATAATGATGACATAGTTAAAGAATTTCCCCAGTTGCAAGATACTCCTCAACAAAGTAATCTCCTCATAAGTGATACTATTGATAATAGGATGGACCCTTGTGTTGGAGACAAAGTCATTAAGATAGGGAAATGTCTTGATGAGGAAGAACAAAGAAAATATTCTGAGTTGTTACATGAATTCCCTGAAATATGTGCTTGGATATATTCTGACATGCCTAGTATCGATCCTAAGATTGTCACTCATAACATTGCCTTAGTTCCTGATGCTAAACTTGTGAAGCAAAAGATCCGAAAGATGAATCCTAAAGTACCATTACTTGTTAAGGCTGAGATTGAAAAAATATTGGATGTCGAATTCATTCATCCTATCGATTATTCCCCATGGATTTCAACCATTATGGCCATGGCTAAAACTGATAAGAAGATTAGGATGTGTACTGATTTTTGAGATCTTAATAAAGCTTCTCTGAAGGATGATTTCCCTCTCTCAAATATCGATATGATAGTGGATTCTATAGTAGGTCATGCTTTATTATCCTTCATGGATGGTTTCTTAGGATATAATCAAATCTTGATTAATCCTCAAGATCAATTTAAAACCACTTTCACCACTCCTTGGGACACATTTTGTTGGGTTATGATGCCTTTTGGATTGAAAAATGCCGCTACCACCTATCAGTGTGCTATGACCCTTATCTTCCATGATTACATGCATAAGATCTTAGAAGATTACGTTGATGACATCTTAGATAAATCCATTCTTCATGTAGATCATGTTAAGATCCCTCGTCAAGTCTTTGAAAGAATTTGTAAGTACAACATGTGCTTGAATCCCCGAAAGTGTATTTTCGGTGTGGATAATGGAAACTATTAGGATTCATAGTTTCACATCATGGAATTCAGGTGGATATGAAAAATATAGATGTCATTGTTAATATTTCACCTCCTAAAAATGTTTCCCAACTAAAAAGATTACAAGGAAGGATCCAAGCTATTCATAGGTTTGTTTCTCAACTTGTGGATTGTACCTTTCCTTTTACTCAATTGCTTAAAAATAATATCACCTTTCAATGGAATGAGGATTGTCATCAAGCATTTGAAGACTTAAAAATCTATTTGGCCAATCCTCCTATTCTTCAACCCGTTGACCCTTCTAAACCCTTTTTTCTATACATAGCTGTTTCCCTTCATGCTCTTGCGACCTTATTGGCACAACATGATAAGGATGGTAGAGAATGTCCAGTTTATTATATAAGTCGTACTCTACCTGATTACGAAGTCCGATATTTTGCGATAGAAAGGCAGTGCCTTGCTTTAGTCTTTGCAACCCAAAAATTAAGGTATTATCTTTTGAATGTTGAAGTCCATGTTATCATTAAATTTGATCCTCTAAAACACCTTTTCTCTAAAACTGATCTTTTAGGATGCTTAGCCAAGTGGGTTATGATGTTGGTTGAGTTTGACCTTAAGTTTGTCTCTTAAAAGGCAACAAAGGGTGAAGCATTGATCGATCACTTAGTTGAGGCTCCCTCACCCTTCTCCTTACCTAACTCGCAGTCTTTTCCTGATGAATGCATTTTCCCTATTGAGATTGATGAGGTTTGGGAATTATATTTTGATGGCTATAGGTATCATACAGGATCGAGGGCAGGGGTGGTCCTAATCTCTCCTAAAAAGAAACCTATCCCTTTATCATATCATCTCAATTTCTTGTGTACTAATAACATTGCTAAATATGAGGCTCTTATAGCTGGAATTAAGGCAACCTTAGCACTAAATGTGAAACATCTGCATATCTATGGATATTCTCAATTAATTATAAGATAAGTGACAAGAATTTATCAAGACAAGCAAGATAAATTATCACAATATAGAGATTTAGCTATATCCTTGTTGCAAAAGTTTGACTGTTATACCATGAAGCCTGTTCCTCAAAAAGATAATTGACATGCTGACACAATGGCATGTGTATCCTCTCTTGTGTCTCTACAGGACCCTTTGGATCTCAAATTCATCATTCACAACCTCATTATCTCGACTATTGCTGATAATCCTAGTGATGTGGCATCTTGTTGCATTATAGATTTTAATGAGAGGTATACACATATTGTAAGATATTTGAATGATGGTACCTTTCCTGACTCTACAAATAAGAATACTAGGGCTAGGATTCACAAGTTGGCCGCTAGATTCATTATCCTTTCTAATGTTGTGTATAGGAGGGGTTATAACTGTCTTCTCCTTCAATGTCTTAACAAAGCTGAAATCCCTATCACCCTTGAGGAAGCACATTCACTTGCTTGTGGGGGGTATTTTGGAGGTAGATATTTAGTTCAGAGATTGCTCCGAATGGGATATTATTGGCAGACCATGGAAAATGATTCCTTTGTGTCTGTTAAGAAATGTCATCAGGGTCAACAACATAGCAATTTGATCCATGCTCCTGCCCAACAAATTCGATCTCAAGTGGCATCTTGGCCCTTTTCCACACGGGGTTTGGATCTCATTGGTAAAATATCTCCTCCTTCATCTCAAGGACATACTTTCATCATTACTGCAACTGGTTACTTTATGAAGTGGGTAGAAGCAGTTCCTCTTCGATCCACTACCACTGAAGTAATTTGTCAATTTATCTTAGAAAACATCATTTACCGATTTGGAATACCTTCCGCTTTGGTTTCAGATAATGGAACATTATTTAAAAACAAATATGTGAAGACGTTTCTCCATAAATATCATATTCAACATAAATTTTCTACACCATACTATCCTCAATCAAATGGTCAACCCGAGTCTTCAAATATGATAATTGAGAAAATCATTCGTAAGACTGTGAACAAGCGTGGTAAGGATTGAAATACTTAGTTGATCTATGCTCTTTGGGCTTACCAGATGAGCATGCCTATTGCTACGTGTTGTACTCCTTATAATCTTGTTTATGGTGTTGATGCTATTATGCCTTTGGAGTTAGAAATTCCATCTTTAAGGGTTTCTCTTAAGGGTATAATGGATGATGATTCTTATAGAGAATAGAGGCTTCAACAACTTGAGATGCTCGATGAACGACGCATAAATGCTCTTGAGAATATTTAAGCGTATCATAAAACTCTGCAACAAAGCTACAATGATAAAGTCATTCAACGTTCCTTCTAAAATAGGTGATTTGGTACTTTATGAGAATCAATGCAATGTGAATGCCTTACTTGAGGAGAGAGAAAAATTCAGCCCTAATTGGCTTGGACCATACATTTTTGTCGAAGCCTATGGATCAGGTGCTAACAAGATAGCAAATGTGGAAGGTACGCCTCTCAAGGAACCCATAAATGCTATGCACCTTTTTAGATACTATGCCTAATCTCTCTCTCTCTCTCTCTCTCTCTTTCTCTCTCCTTCTAGCTTATTTCTCTCTCTCCTTGTGTCTTTTCCTTCTTCAACATTCGATAATATGTTAACATATCTTCATTAAAAGCAGGTGGAATTAAATGATATTGTATTGTTTAGTCTACATTACTTCATTCTTGACAAGCACGTTTCTTCATTTTATTATTTGTCTTGGATTCATTTATGTAAATTGTAATAGATTTACATTTTTATATGTGCTAGCATGTTATTCAATTTCTTATGTGTTAAGTAGGGTTATATCATGCTATGTTTAATTAAAGTTAATTAAATCACATTAGTCATATAATTCTTAGGCTTAACACATTTTTCCTCTTACATCACCAAAGTATCATTTAATTAAATAATTAGTTATTTAGTTAAATCACACATGTATCAATTTAATCATGAAGCATTGAAAAATTAATCACATGGAAATTAAATTAGACATACATGTTCATTACCAAAAATGTTACTTGTAATCAAAGCAATGCATACATTATTTCATGAATTAACAAAGCATGTTTGAGACACAACATAAGAATAAATAGATACATATCGATAAAATGTCATAACACATATATCATTGTACATAAAAATAATCATATCATGATCATCTCCTATCCCTAGGACTAGTATCTAGAGGATGGTGACTAGATGTCCCCTCCCGATCTAGCCGTGGGGGTCGGCCCATGGGTGTATATTGTGATGTGGAGCATGAGTGACTCCGCGAGGAGCTCCTACGATCCCTCTCCATCATGATCCCTTGAAATGTGGCTGCCTCTACCCAAGATGCTGCTATATGTCACTTTGTCTGTTGTAGTCTTTCTAGCATAGATATCTGCCTCTCTCTCTCTCTCCATACCTCCATCTCAAACCGAATAGGGGTGAATAGGTCCTCATGTCACCCTACATTCTGCTGTGGTCTATGGACTATCTGCAAGAAGCTAGGGATGTGAGCATTTGTGGTGAGATTTGTCACTATGTTCTGGATCAGAGAGGGCCACTATTTGACACCAACTGCAGAGATAAAGATATTTTTGTCAGTAACATTCTATATCATCAAATTTAAATATTAAGTTACATAAATTGAACAATCATAAAAATTTACTTGGATCTCCCTCTCGCGAATAGGGATCAGACGAAGGGACCTCCTATGAATGGGACCCGCTAGGATCTCCATGCTTGTAGTGTCTCTGCACAGTGGGCATAAGACGCTGGGGACTTGAGTCAGGACCCCTTATAGGGTCTTTCTACACTCGCTATGGAATGCTCGGTGGATCTAGGGTTATGTTGTTGTCCCTTGAATGATGAGGAACTGCATTTGACTCATCCTCCTTGCCCTCCTCGCTCTCCTCGTCACCCTCCTCTCCCTCGTCATCCTCGTCATCCTCTCCATCCTCATCATCATCACCATCCTGCTCTCCCTCTCCTATACTGTCAACCTCCTACTACCCTACATAATCATCCTGATCATTTATGTTCTCCTCACCAGGATCCTTAGATGTGTCAGGCTTCTCCTCATCATCTGTGTGTCTCCATGGTCTGGGGTTCCCTCTAGGATAGTCTGCTAGAAAGATGGCTCCAGGGTATGTCCTACCCCACCATGTGATGTATCGCCCATGTGTGCCCACATCATCTCTATAATTGGTCGCGATGTCTCGATCTGACCCATCTGAATCTGTGATTTCAATCTCATCACTAGTAGGCCTTAGAATTGCTCCCGACCTAGGAGTCACACGTGAGTGACGAATATAGATAGACACATCTGTAGGAACACACTGCTCAAACCCAAACTGTCGTCGGACTCAGTCGAAGTAGAATGGGACTAGGAGGTGGTTGTATCACCCCTCTAGTAGACAGTTCCACTGCATGCATAACAATTGCCTCTGTATCCCTGCCCACATGTACATCCTAAGGTAGGGTCTCCATCTGATAACCTCTACTGTCAATCTATCAAAACTCATTCTCCAATGCAACAGATCCCCAAACCGCTACTCACGGGTAAGTGGATATGCGAACACTCTAGGGTGCTCCAGAACCAATTCAATGGGTACTCCAACGGGTCTATTGCATATAATATGCTTGAATATCCATATCTATAGCAGTGTGCAGGTCATCAGGTTGCATCCCTATCCAAACACGTACTCTCCTAGGTCATGGTAGAGGTGGGATAACATGCTCCGCCCCTAGAAGAATACTCTATGATGTCTCTCCATGTCTCTAACTACATAAGTGAGACCGCCATGCATATGTGTGTCACGCCCATTAGAGAACAAGCTAATGCAATGGTCGCAATCATCAGTTGTCTTACTAGCAGAATCTCACCAGTGGGATATAGGATCCAACTGATCATAATGCAGCCCCTCGTCTCACCAGGCATCTCTCTCCCGATGCAGTAGACTTACACCCTCTTGTAACTGGTAGTAGTGTGGTCAGCTTGGTATCTCACTGTCTCTCTCCTTACGGGAAGATGAAGTATGCAGTATACATCTTCGAGTGTCACCGTCATCTCCCCCACGGATAGCAGAAAAGTGGAGGTATCCACATTCCATCTCTCCATCAGTGCCATCAACATCGCCAAATGGAACTTGATGGCAGACATGGTCATCACGTACCACAATCGTACCGTGTGAAGGAACTCTCTATCCTTTGGTGAGAGCCTTAGAATCTGACTCCGTAGGCTCTAGAAGGTGTGACCGATAGTATGCTCACGGATATAGGGAATAATTTGCAAATCAAAACATCAAATCATCAATAATCACTCAATAAATTACAATCATCTAACATACAACATCATCAATCTATCTTAACTATCTGACACCTGATCGCTGTTGGTATTTTGGATATGTTGATATGGTTTTGTCATTGATGTCAACACTTGTCAACACTTGTCAACCTTATCAGCACTTGGAGATCTTTGGTTATGTTCACGGACAAGGCACAATCACCGGTATTTGGTTCACCAGCAGGTTATATTGTTCACTGACACTTGAAATGACTTGGAGACTACTTGGTTATGTCAAAGACATTATTTGATCACTTGGTTTTTTTGAGTTTGCATATTTTTTGTTATCGGCAAATAGGTCCAGGATATAGACCGACAGACATATCTATTCCAGATTAGCACGACACGTTATGGAGATGATTTATTATTATTATAAATGCATTGAGCCGACATCATGCATCGAATATTGTTTTATTTGTAATTGATTTTATTGTAATATCTTTTAGTGAGCCGACCTATTCAATTGGTCTTAGGTTATGGTATAAATGTAAAATCTCATTTGTGAGATTGATATGCGACTGAAAAAGGATTGTAATAGGGTATATGCGAAAATAAGCAGAACTATACACGCAGACATCATTTGAAGGTTGAAGGAAGGTTTTTGTGAAGGCAACCCGAACTAAATTGGTACTGAATCCAACATATGAAGATGCTATTTTAAGTAGTACATTATCATTAGATTTAACCATCCAATTGTAGTCAGTGTGACTCTCATTTTGTGATTGAGTAGTGAGCTCTAGGCAGCTGACCTTTCTTCATGTGCAGAATCCATATTATACATACATACTATCTGTAGTAGTATCATTTGATTGTGGGTAAGGCTTCCCACCGTGATTTTTCCCCTTACAGGGTTTCCACATACAAATATTTGTGTTATGTGTTGTGGATGTTAATGTCTTTCTATTTCATGCATTAATCTTTACCGATACTGCAATTAACTGATAAAACTGTCTACCGACATAAAGTTTGGTTTACCGACATTAAGCATTAAGTTTTGGTTAAGTTAATTTTGGTTGAATTTATTGGACAACTGATTCACCCCCCCTCTCAGTTATCTCCGGGACCTAACAATTGGTATTAGAGCATAGTCCTCTTTTTGTAGAAATTTAATAGCTTGAGGAGATCTAATGTCTTCTAACTACTTCAGGAAGGACAGTCCGAAACTTTATGGAACTAACTATGGCATATGGAAGATCAGGATGGAGACACATTTGAATTGCATTGGAAAGGACATATGGGATGTTACAAAGAATGGCTATACTGCTCCTACTCAAGGTCAACCTAATCCACCTAACTTGGCTAAAGATGAGGAAAACGATTGCAAAGCAAGAGAAGCACTTTTAAGCGCATTATTAGATCACCAAGTCATGGAATTGTCAGACAGATCTACTGCTAAAGCTATTTGGGACAAACTGGAAACATTGAATGAAGGAGATTCCACAATCAAAATTGCAAAACTTGAATGCTTCCGGGTCAGGTATGAAAATCTAAAAATGGAAGGAGATGAAAGAATTTTTGCTTTTATGGAAAGAGTAAATGAAATTGTTTTGGGTATACAATGTTGTGGAGGAACCTTAAGTGAAGATGAGATTGTTTCTAAAGTTTTAATATCTTTGCTACTGACATATAAAATGAAAGTTACTGCTATAAATGAATTAAGAACAATGCCTAATGCATCAGTATCTAGAGACACCTTGGTTGGAAAACTTTCAGCTTTTGAACTTGAGGAATTTGGTCCTGTTACTACTATTAAGACAGATCTATCTTTCAAAGCATCATCATCATTTGAGAAATCTGATTGGAAAACCTTATATGCAAGAGAACTTGAAGAAAGCAGGAGAGAAAATGAAGAACTTGAAGATCTCGAAGCACTATTTGCAAGAAAACTGCCTAAAGGTCCAATTGGAAGTAAGTATGAAGGTAAAGCACCCTTTAAATGTTTCTAACTATAATAAGATTGGTCATATTGCTTCTAGATGTCCTGATAGACATGCAAGATTAAGAGAAGAAGCTAAAAGAACATATAAGCCTAACCTTGATTATCAAAAATACAAGTTGAAGAAGAATAAAGTCAAATCTTGTTATTATGTTGATGAAGGAGTCATTGATGATTCTGATGAGGATCTGACAAACAATGGATGGGATTTTGTTGCTATAACAAAAGATCAACCGACACCTACTGTTCAACCAGTAGAGCAGGCCCTGGCAACTAAAGTTGAAGATAAGGATGAATGGATTATTGATTCAGGATGTTCACATCACATGACTGGTGATAAGAGTAAATTCTTAACCTTTTAGGAATACAATGGAGGTCTAGTAAGATTTGGAGATGATAAAGCTTGTTTAATCAAAGGAAAAGGCACTATATCTTTTGATGGTAACCACAATACTGATAATGTTTACTATGTTGAAGGTTTGAAGCATAATATTTTGAGTGTTGGTCAATTAGTTGAAAAAGGATTTCAGTTACAATTCAAGAATGGTAAATGCAAAATCTTAAACAGAACTGGTTTGGAAATTACAACCGGTAATCAGACTAGAGGTAATATCTTTCATTTGAACAACAATGAGAAAGCATGTTTGATTGCTCATATTGATGAAAGTTGGTTATGGCATAAAAGACTTTGTCATGTAAATTTTGATTGCATTGTGAAAATCAGTACAACTAAGGCAGTAAAATATTTACCTAAGATTGTTAAATTGTTGGCATTATGTGAACTGGTATGAGGACATAATGACATTGTATGTTGTCATTGATGTCAATATGCCGAAGAGGTCAGAATCGGCATATGTGAGAACCAGTATAACACTGTGAACTAGAATTTGTGCCAAAGTGAAGTAGTGTGTTTGTTCAAGGTGAACTGGCATATGATTATGGGAACCGGCACATGGAAGCTTTGTATGACTACCGGTTGGTAGTCTCAACTTCAGGGTTTTTGGTTGAAGTGCTTCAAGCCTGTGTGGCTCAACTGGTGACTTTGTGTGATGAGTTAGCATGGTAACAAAGAACAGATTGTGTTGCCACGTAAACCTTGTGCGCGTGAAGGATCTTGCATGAAGGAGATTGTTCCTATCTACGTCGGGAATGTGCGAAGTCTATAAACGGTGATAACGTGTGATGGGTTATCAGCCACCAAGAAATCGGTGGAAAACGAACAATGGAGAACATCTTGAGATTGGATCAAGACTGTTGCATTTAATGCAGCATGCTCAATAGTCAGGATTGAACTATTTGAATTTCTTAACCTAACAGGTTTAGGGTTTAGGGTTTATGCTACCGACCTATGTGTTTCCTATAAGGTCGATGTTGTGTTTCTTTCTGAGGTTGTTGACAAAAGTTGTGTGTGTGTATCCAAGAGAAGAGATATGTAATTCTTGCCAGACCAGAAGAGAGAAGTGATACCTGTAGAGTGTAAGTGCAAAAGGTGAAGAGGAGCTAAAGCGGATCTGCATTGGCATTGAGTGCTGTTACCAGATCATTGTAAAACCTATTGATCTCTAACCACTTCAACAATTGAGAAATCCCTTAATAGGGTAGCTTTAACTAACTTGCTGTAAATCCTTTAACAGGGTGACTCAAACCATTGAGTTCTTGAAATCCTCTAACAAGGTAACCTTTAACAGGGTTTAACCCTTAACCGGGTATTCTAGCCATCCCTTAACCAGGTGATCCCTAATAGGATCGGTTCCTAACAGAACCTATTGTATCAGTCTTTAACCGGACAAGGATCCTAACAGAGTGGATTTCTAAAGAGTTCAAAAACAAGCTTGTGGGTATTCATCCCCACCACGGTTTTTCCCAGTTGGGTTTCCATGTGAAAAATTTGTGTGTCATGTGTGGTGATATTCTTGTGATGGTTTGAGTAATGTGTGTCTGAAGGTAAAACATGTTGATCTAGCTGTTTATATATCTTTTGATAATAGATTACCTGTCTATGCACTAGGATGAAATGGAAATGAAGTATTAGATTGTATGAGAGGATAAGTGTCAACAGGTTTATGCTTGTCTCAGTTATTCTAGGTTTTACCGGTTGTACTCTATTTAAGACCGGTGTTATTGTTTATTTGTCAAGGCATAGGGTTTGCTGACAAACCGGTTTAAGATTGTTTTTTTTCCTGTACTGATTCATCCCCCCCCTCTCAGTACTGGTTTGGTACTATCCATTCATCATTGAGTTATCATAAACCTCACAATCCGGTATGTAAGGAATGTCAATTTGGAAAGCAAGTTAGAGAAACTTTCAAGAGTATTCCAGAGAAGTGTAACAATGTTCTTGATTTAATTCATACTGATTTATGTGGTCCAACAAGAACTAAAAGTATACAAAGAGATAGGTATTTTATGCTAATTATTGATGACTATTCTAGAATGTGTTGGGTTACTTTTCTCAGGGAAAAATCTGAAGTATTTGGGAAATTCAAACCATTCAAGGTGATGGTAGAAAATGAAACCGACAAGAAAATCAAATGTTTGAGATCAAATCAAGGAGGTGAATTCACATCTAAGGAATTTAATACATTCTATGAAGTAAATGGAATTAGAAGACGTTATCATTACCCCAGACACCCCAACAGAATGGAGTTGTTGAAAGGAAAAACAAAACTATCTTGAATGCAGCCAGAAGTATGATATCAGAAGCAAATCTACCTCATATATACTAGAGAGAAGCTATCAATACAATAGTCTATACATTTAACAGAGTTCACATCAAAGGTGAAACCGGTAAGACCCCTCATGAACTATGGTTTGGTAATACTCCTACTCTTAAATATTTCAGAATATTTGGAAGTAAATGCTATATTAGAAGATATGAGTATAATGGCAAATTTGATCTTAGAAGTGATGAAGGAATATTTCTTGGTTATTCATCTAAGAGCAAGGCATATAGATGTTTTAATAAGAGATTGATGAATAGTTTAGAGGAAATTCAAGGTACATGGACTCTGAACCAGCAATAGAGATAGTCACAAACGAACCTACTGTGAGTACACCGGTATAGAATATTGATCCAGTTACACCGACATCATCTGAGGATTCAACAGTCACTGAAGAACAACAACAAATAAAAACACCCCGGTATGTAAGATTGAATCACTCTAAAGATCATATAATTGGAAACAAATTTCAAGGAGTTATGACTAGAGGAAGATTGGCAAATGAAGAGGTATGTCTTATTTCTCAAATCGAACCTACATCAATTAATGAGGCATGTGAAGATAAATATTGGATTAAAGTTATGGAAGATGAATTGGAACAAATTGAAAGGAATAACACTTGATCATTAGTTTCCCGACCTAAAGACAAAAATGTGTAATTGGAACTAAATGGGTTTTTCAGAAATAAACTTAATGAAGATGGTAAGGTAATTAGAAACAAAGCAAGATTAGTGTGTAAGGGATATTCACAGAAAGAAAGAATTGATTACAATTAAACCTTTGCACCGATAGCCAGAATTGAGGCAATCAGACTTTTATTGGCTTTTGCAGCACACAAGAACTATAAATTATATCAAATGGATGTTAAATGTGCATTGTCTGAATGGAGATCTTGAAGAAGAAGTTTATATTGAACAACTTGTTGGAGTTTCTTTGACATATAACAAAGACATGGTTTGTAGGTTAAGGAAAGCTTTATATGGACTAAAACAAACTCCTAGAGCTTGGTATGCTATATTGGACAAATATATTTTGAAGCTTGGATACACTAAAGGTAATGCTGACAACAATCTATACTACAAAGTGACTAATAATGACATCTTGGTTATTGAAGTTTTTGTTGATGATATAATCTTTGGAGGAGAAGATGGATTGTGTAAAGACTTTTCTAACAAAATGCAACAAGAATTTGAAATGTCTATGATTGGGGAGATAAAATTCTTTTTAGGATTGCAGATTTCACAGACTGCTAAAGGAATATTCCTATGTCAATCCAAATAGTTCAAGGAATTACTAAAGAAATTTGGCATGGAAAACTCTAAACCGGTAAGCAAACCTATGACTACAATTGATAAATTATCTTTGAAGGATGAATCAACGCCTGTTAATCTGACTAGATACAAGTCTATGATAGGAGGTTTACCGTATTTGACACAAACAAGACCTGATATTATGAATGCAGTATGTATTATTTCAAGATTTCAGAGTAATCCTAAAGAAAATCATGAATCAGTAGTGAAAAGGATTTCTCGGTACCTACAAGGAACTACAAATCTTGGTTTATGATATCCTAGAGATGAAAATATTGATTTATGTGCATACACAGATGCTAATTGGGTAGGAGATGTGGATGACATAAAAAGCACCACCGCCAGAGCATTTTTCTTGGTAGCAGACTAATTTCATGGTTGAACTAGAAACAAAGCTATACATCACTATCAACAACAGAATCAGAATATGTTGCAGCAACTACAAATTGTACACAGGTATTATGGATCAAACAAATGTTGAAGGACATAAAGGTGAAATGCAAGGAACCTATAACTATTTACTGTGATAATATGGCAACAATTCATATATCAAAGAACCTGGTATTTCACTCAAAAACTAAACATGTTTCTATCAAATTCAATTTTGTAAAAGAGAATGTTGAATAAAAAGAAGTGAAATTGGTTTATGTGAACTAAAGAGCATATTGCAGATATTTTTACAAAGCCTTTACCTAAGGAGACTTTTGAATATCTCAGAGAGCAACTTGGAGTCCTACCCCCACCGGTAGAGACTTAGATAGTTGATGTTTGTCATCAACCGACATAATTAACAGAGAAATCTTTTATTCCGGCTTTGATGAGGAGAGCTACTTCTTAGGGGGAGTAGTTGGTATGTTGAAATAAGTTGGTATTTTAAATTTGAATTTGGTTTTTGTATTGGTTTGACATTTGATGTCAAAGGGGGAGAGATATTATGGAAAAACATTTTTGGGGAGAGATATCTTCTGGGAGAGATTATTCCTAGGGGAGAGACATTATGTATTTTAATTTCTGGTTAATGATCTCTTTGGGAGATTGTTGGTTTTTGGTTTGTGGCATTTATGTTTTGACACTTTGATGGTTTTTCCATCTTGTGTTGCCATCAATGCCAAAGGGGGAGACTGTTGGCATTTTGGATATGTTGATATGGTTTTATCATTGATGTCGACACTTGTCAACACTTGTCAACCTTATCAACACTTGGAGATCTTTGGTTATGTTCACCGACAAGTCAGTGACTTATGCACAGTCACCGGTATTTGGTTCACTAGCAGGTTATATTGTTCACCGACATTTGAAATGACTTGGAGACTACCTGGTTATGTCGAAGAAATTATTTGATCACTTGGTTTTGGCTATTTGGTTATTGGTCTATTTGGGTTTGCATATTTGCTGTTATTGGCAAATAGGTCCAGGATATACACCGACAGGCATATCTATTCCAGATCAGCACGACACGTTATGGAGATGATTTATTATTATTGTAAATGCATTGAGACGACATCATGCATTGAATATTGTTTTATTTGTAATTGATTTTATTGTAGTATCTTTTAGTGAGTTGACCTATTAAATTGGTCTTAGGTTATGGTATAAATGTAAAATCTCATTTGTGAGATTGATATGCGATAGAAAAAGGATTGTAATAGGGTATATGCAAAAATAAGTAGAACTATACATGTAGACATCATTTGAAGATTGAAGGAAGGTTTTTGTGAAGGCAACCAGAAGTAAACCGGTACTGAATCCAACATATGAAGATGTTATTTTAAGCAGTACATTATCATTGGATTTAACCATCCAATCATAGTCAGTGTGACTCTCATTTTGTGATTGAGCAGTGAGCTCTAGGCAGCTGGCCTTTCTGCATGTGCATAATCCATATTGTACACACATACTATTTGCAGTAGTATCATTTGATTTTGGGTAAGGCTTCCCACTGTGGTTTTTCCCCTTACAGGGTTTCCACGTACAAATATTTGTGTTATGTGTTGTGGATGTTAATGTCTTTCTGTTTCATGCATTAATCTTTACCGGTACTGCAATTAACTGATAAAACTGTTTACCGACATAAAGTTTGGTTTACTGACATTAAGCATTAAGTTCTGGTTAAGTTAATTTTGGTTGAATTTATTGGACAACTGATTCACCCCCTCGCTCTCAATTGTCTCCGGGACCTAAAAATCCCACGTGACCCTTGCCCGCTCTGAGCTAGGACCAAGACACCCTGATTGGACCAAGGTGCCCTTCTGGGACCAGGGTGGCCTGGGAGGGTGGTCCCCTTGGGACCAAGGTGCCCAGGGAGGACCAAGGAGTCCTAGGGCCCATAGGGCCCGAATAGGGGGCACATGTAGAATCTAGGAGAAGACATCATCAATTTTGAAAAACAATGCAATCAACAAAGTCAAATAAGAGTCAATGGAAAGTCAACTCACCTCGTTGAGCGGTACACTAGTCAAAATGACTCGGCATAAGATCTCCATCTATGTAGGTCGCTTGTCGAGATTGATGTGTGGGCTCCTCTGCAGTGAATAGTGACGAAAGTCAAAAAGTGACAAATGAGAGTGTCACTTTCATATTTATGAGGTAAGCACTTTTTTCATTTTTATGATTTAAAGTTATAAACCCTAATTTTGCCCTTTTCACTTAATCTATCATAACTTGAGCTAGCGAGATGCGATTTTCGTGTTGTCGGTGGTGTTAGAATCGTGAATTCGCTCTCTTGTTCCACATTTGTTTCTTAAAGTTCTTGGATGAATAATCGAGCCTTGTTTTGAACATATCTCATCAAGGTTTTCATCACTTCCTTTAGTAAGAATTAGGTGATTTTGTGATCTAACATGTGGTTTTGTAGGGTGTGGTTCCTAATTGTGTACTGTAGATACCATTGGGGGCTTCATCCGAAAACTTATGGATATATCCTTTTTCAAATGATGTTTACTTTTTTTGTACTTTAGCTTGCATATACACGTAGTGTCATATGACCGCTAAAGTGGGGGCTAAATGTAGCGTCATAAATTGTACACCTCTGCTAGGGTGGTACAATTTCACGCTAGCACCCACCTTAGTGTGTTTTGCATCTTGCATTTCTCATCTCCTTTAAGTATTTAATTTATTAATTTAATTAAATCTAAATTCATATTTCACCTCTTCACACATTATAAAGTTGGGCCCTTCATCCTAAGCGTGCCCCTTTTCATTTTATTCCTCCAATTAATCATTAAATAATAAACCCTAATAATGTCCTATTTTGATCTTTAAGGCCTGATTTCACATATCAAAACATCTTGAAATTAATTATTTTTTTGGGATTCACTCTAATATCATCACATATAACGGCCCCAAAAATTTGGTGAAAAGTTGGTTGGACCATGTGCGTTTTGCACACGGTCCCTAACATTTTTCTTGAAATTTTGGGAGCGTAATTCTATGATATTATAATGTTTTACTCAAAAAGATTGGCAGGAAATTCAAATCCTAGGTCAGCCTAAAGATGAAATTAAGATCTAGGGTTTCATACATAAGAGCTCACATTCTTCATTTAAAGGTCTGAGGAATCGAATCTGAAAAAATATTTTGGAGTGATTATAAGGAGCCTTCTATGTAGCGAAAGAGAAGATATTTGGAGTATTCAACAACTTTCAAAAAAACCTATCAAGAATTTATCAAGCATTCTTTCATCAATTGGGGGATTTTGAAGATATGAGAAAACAATACAAGATCATCGATTGAAGATTGGCTTGTACCTCTCCCTTGGGGTTGGGTATGATTTCATGTTGTTTTTATGTCTTTGTATGGGCTTTGTTACATAAATTTGATTTAAATTCATGCTTTAGATCACTTTGCATCATTGATTTAGAGCATTTACTTTGTCAATTACAAGCAATTAGGATTTACTCTTAGGGTTGCTCTAGATTGTTTACTGTCATCCTAGGATCTTGCACACACTATTTTACTTTACAAAATGGCTATTTGTTGAGGTGGAATTAACCAAAATGGGGGTTTTACTAGGGAAAAACCCTATATTGCCACCCAAAACACTATTTTTTAGCTACAGGTGCAGGTTCAAATCCGAGCGTCGCTAGAAGTTTCAGGACCGACAAAGTGCACATGGACTATTCTGAGGGCCATAATTCACCAAAAACCCCTAGGACAGGGGCATGAAACCTTGGTCCTACCCAGGATAGGGGAATGGAGCCCTGATCCTCCCTGTTTCTTGTAAGGTTTGACAGAGCAACAGGTTTCAGATCTCAGTTTCCAGTTTCACAAGTACAACTTCAGGTTTGCAGAATCAGGATAGTGGTGCAACACCCTGGTCCCAGACTTTTTGGCTCATATTTCTGACACAGGTGAACCTCTGAATTTGCCTCTTAATCTGTACTTTTCAGCAACATATTAGTTCTTCTTAGTTCTGCATCTTCAGATTAGGTTTGTTTATGCATACTTGTTTCCAAGTTGAATCATTCAAATCTACACTCTTGCATCACTTCTCCTCATTTGCAGCAAAGGAATAGAAACTCTAAGAGATAATCCTTGGCTCTCTCTTCCTCACAAGAAGTATCCAAAGTGTGTTGCCTCCCCAAGCTCTTTCATATTCCACAGTGTGTACATGAGAGTGGGATTAGGACTTGTTTGCTCAGTCTCACTTTTTCCCTTACATAATGTTGTACAATACTATAGTGAGATCATCATAATCCTCATCGAGGTGGTCCCATCCAATCTTGTATTTTCCATCCATGCCCAAATCCTTCTCTCCACACTAAAAAAATTGCAAAGAGCTACAACCCCTACCTTGTGATCATATACTACTCTCTCCCCATGGATATGAAAGTGCAGAATCCTCCACACATCCTCTAAAGTGACCGATGCTTCACTCATTGACAAATGAAAAGTACATGTCTCTAAATGCCACCTCTCAACCAAAGCAATGATTAGATCCTTGTTGGTCGTAACTCCAGGGAGACAAAGAACATGGTATAACCCAATGTGGCGAATTAGAGCAATATCCTTAGTAATCAACCGATCTCACAATGCTAGGCCACTGGGCCTATTCTGTTGTGTCCCAAGAACACCAAGAATCGCTTGCATGCCAAAAACATCAATGTGTTAATCAATATGTTCAATTATGACATAAATTTGGAGCTAAAACAATGAAATTTTGCATTAGTAAAACACATGCGAAATACTTAAGTCTAATGCGAAAGCTTTTCACTTATGTGATACAATTAAAACAAAAGTGACACACATAATACTTATGCGACATCCATCTAGAGCATGTGAAAAACAAAGGTCTAATGCAAAAAATCTTAAGTCCTATGCACAAAAGATAACATATGTGAAACAAGAATGACCAATGCGAAATAGTTACAACTTATGCACAAAATTCAAAATATATATGCGAAATGGTTAAAATGGAGTTTTGACAAATTTGGAAAAAAGTTCAAAATCAGGCAAAAATCGATGAATTTTTTCAAGATACTCACCATGCCTCCTATGCCAGTTGGACATTGGTATGACCTGAATCACTCGGATAGGTGTTGTTGTGCTCCAATGCCTACCATCACACTCAAAAAGTTTGCAAAAATCTTAGAAAATAGAGCTATCCCACATTAATGGTTCCCACTTTTGCCAACGAAGGAAATTGACAAAAGTGGAGAATTTGGTGGGGGGGTTCGAACGAACTAGGTGTATTCAAGTGAGCCCCCCCTTCGAGTTTGATCGAATCCACCATTGGACATGGGTTTGATCAAACCCCAGGTCGGTTTGCAGGTTCGATCGCACACAATTCTCAACTCTCTGCCTGAAAGACTGCTCATTAGAAAATCTCGCAACCTAGTGACAAGCCCTTATGACTCTATCTCCAAATTGCAAGCTAAAAATGCTAAGCCTTCATAACCTCAAGATCTAACGACTGAGGGAAACTGAACCGCCACTCACCAATTCTTGATCACAAAATGTTAAGTCCTTGTCACCGCAGTGACTTGGAGATATTGGTAACTTTAACCCTTGTCGCGTACTCGCCAACATAAAACTGTTTATCTCTTAACCACTAGAACTTCACTCACAAGCTCACGGATTGATCAGGTTTTTAGACATTTAACTTCGCGAGCTAGCAATAACCATAAAACTTAACCACAAACTATCTAGTTGCTAGCTTGCGACCTAAAAATGCTAACATTAAACAAACATGAGAGCTAGCGACAACTGTGTGAAATGAGTTACTCACTAACTCTTGTGGCTATAATGTATGTCATTAGACCAACTCGAGACCTCATGACCAAAGCAATTTCATTAACAATCTCCAGCTCGCTAACATAAAATGCGAACACCCAAAAAGCTAGAGACCTCGCGATGTAAACTCAAACCAACTTGTCGCCAGCTCACGGCTTGATCATGTCTTCAGACATTTTACCTCGCGAGCGAGCCCAAAATTGAACATTTTAAATTTAATTAAATACAATTAAGTCTATAAAGCTCTTTTTCAGGCGGAAGTTTAAAATGATTAAACAGACAAAAAATAGACTCGAAAAGTGACACGAGTATGGTCATTGGTGACGTGCCTGAAAAAAGGCAGAAGTCATGAGACCCACGACATCTAACAACAGGTACCATCATTTGTTGGATGAGAAAAGATCAACGACTTAGGGTGGATTTTAGCCTGAATGTGGGAAGTGAACACATTTGTGAGAACTTAACCCGGAATTGAACTTTTTAAATTTAATTAAATATAATTAAGTCTATAAAGCTATTTTTCGGGTGAAAGTTTAAAATGATTAAACAGACTTAAAAAACAGTCCCGAAAAGTGACACGAGTATGGTGACATGCTCAAAAAATGGTAGAAGTCATGGGACCCACGACATCTGACAACAGGTACCATCGTCCATTGGATGAGCAAAGATCAACGACTTAGGGTGGATTTCGGCCTGAATGTGGGAAGTGAACACATTTGTGAGAACTTCGCCCGTAATTGAATGTTTTACATTTAATGTCCTTAGAATTTATACTGAAGTAATGAATGTTTTGTCCTTCGACATCGAATAGTTATTAATAACAATTAATAAAATTACAACATGATTCTAGATGTTTTGCCCTTTAGGTATTACTTTTGTACTTTTCAGAGTTTTCAAAATAAGAAACTCATAAATCATAATCGTATTTCATTTCATGGACAAACCAGTAAATTGAGGGAGATTCAGAAACAACTACTAGATTGAGGAATGCAAGTTGCAACAGAGACTCATTGCGCCAATCTAGTGAAATAGAAATTTCGGGTAAAATCTAGAACACCTACATCCCGCCTTTTTTGCTTTTTTTAATCTCATGGTCCAATTTGAGGGTTAGCATTTTCAGGTTTTTATCTAGCATTATTTTGAATTATTAACAACAAGAACGATGGGGAAAATGGGAAGTAGTAGTTCAACAGGAAGCCAAGTGAAAAAAAAAATGTACCTAACCGAACTAGTTAAAACACTAGGTTTCATTGATGAATACCATGATATTTATGACCCTTCTATCCATGGTGAAAAGCGTATCATAGATATTAGATATGCATTGTCTAGTAAGATGACAGATGCATGCAGGGCAAAATTTACTATTTTCAACCCAATGTTAAAACAAAGAACATATAAAATCGCATCATGGGATGTTGGATTGGGAAGCATGGTGTTACCTGAAGTATTCCCTTGCCTTGATTTTGTCATGGTCTGCGCGGAAATTTTTGATGAAGATAAAAAAACAATTGTCAATAAAAATACAAAAGAGGAAATTCTATCCATAAACGAGGAAGAATTTTCTCGTTTGTTGAACCTAGGATTTGAAGCCCAAAACTCAAACGTCCAAATTGACCTTGGAAAGCTAGCAGGGAATTATGAGAGTCTCAATCCAAGTCGCAAATATTCATTTATCAAAGCTCTAATAAAGAGTGGTACTAGTATTGTGTTGGATCAGAATCATAAGCTTCCTTATGATTCTACTATTTTTGTTCCATGGGTTGGGGATACTATTTTCTTGTTGTCGTTTTGCATGGGATTGGAAAATGATAGGGAAGTGGGAGCAAGCCTTCTTGAAATGATTTATAATATCCATTGTGTAGATCAGCCAGTAAGATATAATTTTATCGAGCACATTGTTCAATCCATGCATAAATAATTACTAATGATCAAAAAAGGTTCATGTAAGACATGTAAGACATTTAGGTTCTCATCCTACTTGTGCTATCTCCTTCTATCCAACTATCGTGCAATATTCGAGACCAACAAGCTTCAAATTGTGAACTATAAGATTGATGAGAAGATTGGGAAGAGAACAAAGTGTCCAATATATGAATGGACACCAAAGATAAGGATGTATGATAACAGAAAGAACTACAACCATTTTGTAGACTTCTTTTTGACACCAATGTATAATGAAATTACAAGCACTCCAATGCCTAGGTTGCCTGTGTCTTGTAGAGATTGCATTCAACTCGGAAGTCAAATAGAATTGGCTGACTGGTTCTTCATGGAAGAATTCACTGTGTTAAGGTTTTACGGATCGACAGTAAAATCGTACAGACTTCCAATACATGTGACAGAGAGGGTGTTTGCATTGGAGTATGTACGACAATTGGAGAGCACAAATAGGCACTTCCATGGTCAACAAAAGAAGAGCATATTTCCTTCCTTGCCTTTCTCATGTGGAGGGTTCACATTTGAGAGAAAAGCATTCAATGCGGCACATGATTTTTTGATAGTTTTTAACTTTGGTGAAGAGGGTCTCTGGTAGTTTGATCCAATCAGTGTAGTTCAAGTAAGGCTTAAGAAAAATGGGAACTCTTCAACGTTATGTCAACATGAAAGTAAAACATTGCTAGAAAAGCTTAGAAACATGGACTCCTAGGATGAGATAAAAAAAGAGATGGAGAAAATTGCAACTGACAATAACATTTCAACAGAAGAAATTTCATCACAAATTATGGCATTGCACAGACAGAGGACAATAGAGGAGGGCCAGGGCATCCAAAATAGGAGGTCCTACAATTTCTACCAAAAATATGCTAATCCATCTAACAAATCTATTCCCAAAATAATTCTGCAAGAATGTAAAGATTGTTTTTGGACTCAAACCAAAATAATTGATTTTTGGACTATGAGGAAGAATCTTGGTGAACCAAAGACCAGTGCAGAATTTGAGACCATTGACGAGGATGGAGAGTTTAGCAAATTGTGGAATATGGACCATCCCACAACAACATATGACAAGAGCAAAGATGATGATGAGTATGAGGTTGAGCCCACTCCAACAACTACTATAGTGCCTAAAATATTAGGTGCAGTCAATGAGTCCATGAAAGAAAAATATAGCAAAGGGGCAAGCATTGTGGAAAAAATGGGTTTTGAAGGTGGTGGTCTAGGTCCCAGAGGAGAGGGCATTTGGTATCCACTTCAGGTACAACTTCCATCAGAGTCAAAATGTAAAGTTCTTGTTAAACCAGTCATTGGACTTGATTCTTCAGATTCATCACGGATAGGTACTAATCATTACCCTCAGGGTCCACCTACATTTGTTTCAGGTTCAATTCGACAACCACCACCACATCATGGTATTCCCATTGGTGGTGAATCAAGTGCCACTACCATGGGTGGGGAATATGTGGATATAGTATTCCCATTATTGTTCAGTCAAGTGATGCCGTGATTAGTGGGGTTGGCATGGGTACTACTAGTACTACTGATACTAGTTGTCTTGTTGTTGGACAAGGGCTACAACAAAATATCTCTCGCAAGAGGCCACTTGTGGTAGATACTAATACTATTCAGAATCCTATATCAAGTGCCACTGACACTACAAAACAATCATTTGCAGCTTCAAATCACACACCTAACAAGATTATGAAAACTACACATGAAAGTGTCAGTGGGAGTGGGACAGGATCAGAAATTGCTGTTGGTAATCCTAGTCAAGCATTAGTTAAAACCACAAGAATAAGTGGAACTGGAGCCTCTGATATTCCTATGTCACCTTTCAAACATTCAATTGCTCCAGCAAGCCCATATTTTCAATTTCATGATTACTATGAAAAATATGAACACACAACAAAAGCAAATAAAGAAAAAAAGAAAGCATTTCATAGGGTTTCCTTGACTGAAGTTTTAAACGAACAACCTGCAAGGAACAAGGTATTTCCAACATATGATCCACATAAAGATATGGTAGTTTTCATGGTTGTTATGCCCCCAACCCCAACTAAAGATAAAAATCTACCACACAGTCAGATAGATCCCTCTGAATTTCAAGTTAGCATCCTCCAAATGGATTTTTCCAAATTACATAATGTGGACAAAACTAGTGTGTCAAAAAGGACTAACGAAGTGGTCTACTCTTCACTGCTAAAGGTGGAGAGAGAAAAAAATAAACTGGAAAAACAAATAGAAAAGTTATAGGTAGACCTGGAAAATGAAAAAATCAAGGAGGAAAGCAGTAGATAACAAGTGCAATGATTTACAGAAAAGGATAAAAAATTTGGGCTTTGTAGTAGAAATTGTAGAGCAGGAGAAGATGGTTGCAGAATTGAAGGACCTGGCAGAAAAACTGGCTAAAAGTAGTAAAAAAATTGATGAGGAAAGAGCCAGTTTTCAAAAATTATACAAAAGTTATGAGTTTGCTGCTGCCGAAATAAGAAAAATACAAGACCTATTGGATCGTGGGAAGGAAAAAGAAAAACATTTGCAAGAGGAAGTAGAGGAAGAAAGAAAAAAATGCGCACAAATGAAAGAAGACCTGCACAATGCAAATGATAAAATAAAAAATTTGGAGGATAGATTGAAAGATAATATAAAAAATACAACGAAGTATATACAAGAAAACATTTGGCAGCAAATAATGCAAAGGAGTGTCAAGTTGTGTGAATGGTTTGAATTGAATGAGAGTTTGAGAGTAATTTATAAGAAAATCAAAGGGCACTTTGAGAAGAGCATACATGTTTATTCAAAAGAGGATATGGCAAAAAAGATTCTGCAAGTAGTCTATAGTACCAATGACAGCTACTTGGCATCCAAGGGAATTAAGAGCCGCATTGATGCCATAGTTAAGACATCATCTATCATTCAAAAATTTCAGAAACTAAGGGAAAATCATAAGTTATGGAAAAATGTGGAAAAAAGATATTGAAGCTGCAAGAAAAGAAAAATAATTTGATTAAACTTAGTTTGCCTAAGACTGTTGACCCATCAAATAAATTCATTGGAAAAGAAGCTTACAAAAAAAGCATGGAGATAAAAATGAAGTTTGATTTAGACTTGCTTCCTAAGGACACAACTCCCCAAAGATTTATGGAATTCATCCAACCATTTACAACTCTAAATTTGGTATTGGATGAAACAATGATGTCAAGTCAATCTTCTAAATATGGATTGTTGACGAAGTTGCAGTTGACTTTCCATAGTTTACAAAATATTGACCTTCCATCAAACGAAGAGTGGAGCACCCTACAAAAACTGGCACATAAATCTTAAGAATCATAGTATGTATTGCACAATTTTCTTCTTTTACTCTTAATTTCAAGGTTTTATGTTTTTTCTATTTGGAATTTGGCATCGCTTGAAATAACTCTATTTTTTGAATAGGAAAAATCCAGCACTCGCTATTGCTAATTTGCTAATCCAGCCTATGAATGTATGATGCATAGTGCAAAACTTCAGCCAGTAAATTTTTATTCTCAAATTCTCCCTTACTTTAACATTTATGCATTTCTCTATTTTTGATTACTAGATTTTAGGCACTGCTATTATCTATATTTAATTTGTCATGGCATGAATTAATATTTAATTTTAAACTCTATTTTTTGAACAAGAGACATCAGACATGTAGCAGATGTTAAATTGCTAATACGGCCTATGATGGCCATATAAATCTGTGCTAAGTTTGTGATTTTAATGTTGAGTCTTCACATGTTGCAAACTTGCAATTTGACCTGAAGTTGTTGTTGCTCCTTTGTTTCTATAAAAGGGAATTCAGGGTCATTTGCAAAGGGTTCTGAAACTTTGTATTCACTTTTGCATGGACATTGGAGAATCACACAAGAGCTGTTGTTGCTCTCTTGTTTCTATAAAAGGGAATTCAGGGTCATTTGCAAAGGGTTCTAAAACTTTGTATTCACTTTTGCAATTTGCATGGAAAATCACACAGATTGGTGTATTACTATTGAATGAATTGTATCATATGGCTATAAGCCTATATTTTGAAAGAATTAATGAAAATCTAAGTTCTCAAACATGTCTGTATCCCTTCCGAGAAGGGAAATGATTTGTTGGACAAAATGTAACATCTCACATTCCATCAGAAGGCATCAGGGTGATAATGGCATGGCTCAAGCAGTTTTGCAAGTTGTATAGTCATTGGGGTTCCTTTTCTGGTTCCAGTAGTGATTCTAGACTCTAGGTGAAGGGAGCAAGTTGTATAGTCATTTACAGAGCAAATGAAAAGCATTTAGTGTCAAACTTTGTGCAGGTTCTTGAAGGAGTTATATATAAATTTATTTTGTGACGGTTGACAGAAATAGTAATTTTATTCAATAGAAATTAAATTCTGATCTATTTCTCTCTGGTGTATAATTCTATCTCTTTCAAATGATCAAAATCATAAGTTTTAACTTTTTTTATTTGTTGCATTGTTATGGTGTATGTAATTTTTCATTTAATGCTTCCTATTATGCCCACGAATGCACAATTTCTATTAGTTTGGAATCATATTAAGGATTCACCTCATTGTAATTGGTGGGCGGATTATAGGTATGAGTAAATGTCAACTTTATGGAGGAGGGAAAACATATACATGATAGTCATAGAACACCTCCATATATATTACATAAACATCCATAGCATATAAAATCATAAGAGTATTAAGAATGAAAGTATCAAACACCACAATTGACAATAGATGGGAGTACAACATAATTAGTAAAACATGCATGCAACTCAACTAAAGGGAATATCTTTTGAGGATCCAATTCCATGATAGATGTTATAAACAAATCACAATTTCATAATCAAAGGCAAACAAGAAAACATATTCACCCACAATGAATCAACTATTCTAATTGGAAAGTCACTTCACAAGTCAACATCAAGACAACAAATCAGTGGCTTATCCTAGGGCATAGAGTCACTTACAATTCAAAGACAACTTGATAATAAAATTCAATAAGATTCATTTGCAGATAAATAAGAATGAATATGCCATTACATACACAACCCAGATTCATACGTAAACTGAAAAACCCTTGACCATTCAATTCACACTGAAAACATAAATTCAACACAAACATAATTATGTGAAGATCTCAAACTACAAATGATATTGATATTATATTCATAATGATATCAGAAAGTAAATTCAAAATGCGATTCAGCTATGCACTTATCAAATTCTTGAATAGTTAAACTGTTATAATTATATCAGAGTTTTCAACATCAATAAAAGTGGCCAACTGGCCATCCCTCTCTACCGATCAAAAAGAAAAATTGGCCATCCCTCTCAAATTAATCTTGGAATACTTTTATAAGATGAGGATTCAACAAGCTTAGAATTACTGTGAGTAATATTGGGTAGCAACCTGACATTTCTTATTTTGCTTTAGCATGGCTTGCCACCTATCCACCTCATTGTCTGTTGGCCAACTAAATGCCTTTACCTCTTCCAACTTTGCAACTGAATATGTCCATCTGGCATCTGTAACTACCTTGGCCTCAACAATAAAATTTGCATGGTCAACCTCAACCTTGAATAGTGAATCAAGCATACCGTTAAGGAAATCAACATCAACTTGTTCATCTATATGCTTGATTATTTCTTCTTGCTCCAGAATCAAATCAAATTCGCTGGTCCAATCAAAAACTAATTTCAAATCTCCATTACTACCATAAATTGAAGGCACCAATTTACTATAACCTTCCCCAAATGTTTGCAATTTTTCATTTATAAGCACATCCTTCCCTCTGAAAAATGCATAAGCTGCATTCATTACCTCCACCATGTCTTTAGTGTCACTGATCTTGGGAGGGAACTCGTCATTATACATCATTGTAGTATCTAGTTTATCCATTAATCTACTTCTTCTTGACCAAACATTGAACAAAGGTCCAAGAAAAGCAACAACCTTAGAGAATGTTTTACTTGCCTCTTTCAAAGAAATGTGCAAATCATGCACTACCATCAATTTTCCTTTCAATCCATTAATCCCGTGTTTCAAAATTCCCGACACAACAAAGATAGCCTTGACATTTTGTTCCTTTTCAAGATTTTCAATTTTTTCTATGTATTCCTCCATTTTTGTTGTCACATTGGCTGGTATTTCTTGTACTTGTTTTGTAATCTGTATTGGAGGGGGATCATTTACAATTTTTTCTTTCAACTCCACTAAATCTTCCTCCAGAGTGCCCTTCTTCATCAATGTCTCTTCATATATTTTAGATAATGCAATCGATTGGCTATATGTTTCTGTGTATCTTCTTGACAAATCCTCTGTTTTTGATAAATTCATGAAAGAAACTTGAGTAAAAAATGAGGCAATCTCCATGTCAGTTGTGTTATGCAAATTCCAGATCATTCTGCTAGCTTTCTTTTCTACTTGGATATTTAGAAGGTGGGACTTTTGAGTGGAAGGGGCCAAAGACCAAGCAGCAAGTGTCTTTGACTTAGGATTAAATCTTGATCCTCTTATTACATCTCCAATTTCAAATTCAATTTTAAACATTGGGTCCTCTTACTTCCTAATCTGATCAATAATAAAAATAGACTGGATATCCCAGTCAGGCATCATAATCATACCAGTACTCTTAATCAATTGTCTTGCCTGTTCCATAGATATTTATTTACTCCCTGTCAGGATCATATTCCTTCAGTGCCTTGATGATCTCCTCTTTCTTTTCTACATTTCCTTCCTTTATGATCAAATTTTGTCTTAATTGATTTTGTTTCAACCTTGTCAAAAAACTTTTAAATTCATTTGACTTAATAAAGTCATCATCTTTCATGAACTCATTTGACAACATCACACGCTCATCAAAGCCTTGAGAAAGGGCTTCGTTTGTTTCTCCCTATTCTTCATTCTGCCCTGCTTCTCTGAGATGTGTCCTTATTTGATGAAACTAGTGTCCTTGTTTTGTAACAATTGCTCTAGCAAGGTCTCTCCTCACAATTGTACTGACCTCTTTGGTTTTTTGTTTCTTTGCAGCTGGCACTCAGGTAGATTGAACTTCATCCCCACTCTCTACATCATCAATAGACACACTAAGTGGCCTCTTACCATATGAAGAATGTCCATCTTGGGGGTCTTGCTGCTGAGAAGCCACTTCTGGAATTTGAGGTTGTATACACCTAAAAATGGTCTGAAGATAATTAATTGAATAAGCAATTATTTAATTAATCCTCCTTCCCAATTTAATTGAATTCACTAAGCAATTCGATTAAATTCTCCCATTCATCTATCTATTAATAAATCTAAGGATTTATTTAATAAGTTCATTTCAATAGTCTCCTTTGATTAATTAATTCCCCCCATCAAATTCACTTCTTCTAAAATCCTTTAATCAATTGAAACAAATCAAATTAATGAGTTGTTGAAATTAATTAGCCTTTTCCTATTATTTGAATTTTTAAATTCAAATTCTCCTAACTTCTAACCACCTAACCTAGCCACTCCTAAACCTAACCCTTTCCATCTAACCCCGAGGTTTCCTAACCCCATCCTAGCTTGCACATCCTAACCACCATGTCCCCTTTCCTTGAACACTTTGCCCTCTCATGAGCAAAGCTTTGTGACACTTGTCACTAAGTGTTCCCTTTCATCCAACATCTTCTAGAAGCTTCTTGACACTTGTCACCATGGAGATGACATTGTCCCCTTTTATCCAATCCCTTCTCCTACCAACCTCCAATTGTTCCCTTTAATCCAACCTCTTTGCCAATCACCTCCAATTTAACCATTGATATCTTCAGACTTAATCTTGATTGTTGATTCTTGCCACCTCACCCCTAGCCTGGGGAAATCCTATAAATAGACCCCATTTTGGAGTTCAAAGGATCTCAAATCCATCTCATTTTGCATTCAAGCATTGTTACTATAGGCATATAGCATTTTAGCATTGTTATGATGATCAATTTTAGCTTAAATCTAGCTTATTTCTAGCTCAATTTGCTTATCATCTAGCTTAATCCCATCATTTCTAGTTTAAATGCATCATCATTATAATCTTAAATCCTCCATCTAGGTGTAGTCAAGTCACTGGAATTTCTAACCAAATATGAGAGAAAATTCATACTCACATTTATTAGGAGGCGATAGATCGATTAGCCATGATTTCACATGTCTTTGTTTATATTTGCTAATCATGCTTGTAATGATCTATTGAGTGTTTTTGTGTTGTAGCTATAGGTACACAGGTCCACACTTCACAGATACACGATAGAGGCATTTTTCTCCATCAGAGTTTCATATAAACTCAACATTTTGTTAATCCTCTCCAGGTACGGGTTATCAGGGCAAAAACCTAAGAAACGAAGGTCAACAACCTTCAATTTTGCTTCAACTCTTATCAAATTTTTCCATTTTCTTCTCCTTTCTTCTCCTTTCTTGTACTTCCTCTTTTCTCAGCAAATTTCTAACCACATCTTTATCATCCAATGGTTCATGGTCCTTTATTGTGGCTCAAGGTGTCATTTTTGGCAATGCAAGTTTAATAAATTCTTCAGGATCATAAAATCTAGACACAACATTAACCAACCTATACTGTTTAAGGAAATTGTTTACTTCATCAAAGGAACTCCTACCAATGGTAAAATCAGACACAACCCAAAGCCTAGGAAGAAGAGAACCCTTCCTGTGTTTGTCAAGGTATTCTTTTTCAACTAGGGTCAATTGCCAAATAAACTCCATAAAAGTAATCCTAATTGGATCAAATTTTGGTAAAATATGGGGAGGCTTAGGACACCCATAGACTCTGATCACAATAAAGTTATCAAAAAAGAAAAATTCCCCCCAGTTATGTGAAATAGACCAGTTTGGAACATACTGGTAAGGTCTCAAAACTCTCCTAACATTAATTGACAACCATTCCCTATTTATTCCTAGCATTTCCATAATTGGCAAAACAATCCAATTTTCAAAGAAAAGGAAAGAAGAATGGGGAGAACTACTGTCCCAAACCTGGGTCCATCTTTGTATTGGCATTAAGATACCCAATTCTTCTTTAAAAATCTCCAATTATTTATCCATGAACTCAACATTATAGAACAAGATTAAAAGCATCAACAATGAATAATGCTTGAATGTAGGGCTGGGTGCACCACTCTGAATTTCAACTAGAGCATTATGAATGTGTTCAACCACATAGCCACATAACCATAATCTTTGTTAACATCTGGGTGTTGAATGTCCATAGCCATCATCAGTAATTCAGCTGACACTGTTGAATCTCCATCAAAACCCAACACTCTGCATAATCCATAGATTGTACAATGCATATAATGGTGGTAAGGTGTGATGTCAAATGGTTGTTCGATACTATATGGAATTATAACCAGTTTCCTATTCACCCTAGGCATGTATCTGGGCATTGCATGCTTCTTGATAACACCTTTGTATCTATCGTAATCCTTTGCAATTTGCTCCAAATCTATATTTGTACATGCAACACCAGTAATCTGGAAAGCTTCAACAAAGCTAGCTTTGTTAATTGAAACTAGGGCATATTGGTTCTTTCTTCTGATTACCCTAGATACTGGGCAATAACATTTGGCCAACTCTTTCATCAAATCCACATCAACATACACATCGGGCACAATTAACTTTGCCATATTTAAATCCCAAGGGTTTGACATCGGGACACCCTTAACCCTATTATTCCAGAAATAATGAAACATAGTAGAACCAATCATATGAAGCGTGGTCGGGTTTCTGCATTCGCTCCATAAATCTTTCCATGCCAAATCATTTGTATTCAAAGAAATGGAAGTCCTTGGCAACAAATCTACAAATTCTTCTTTGTATTTCTTAACCATCTTTTCCTTAGTGGCCTTGGGCTTGGAACCTCCAGGTCCTCCACTTGTCATGGCCTTGGGCTTGGAACCTCCAGTTCCACTCCTCGCCTTACTCATTTTAGCTGCAGGAGAAAAAATTAACCAATTTTATGAAATTTTCCCACACCCAACACTCCGAATTCTCCAACGTTGTTGCAGAGCTCAATCACTGGATTACCTCGATGATAGAATACATTAATGCAATTATACAAAATATCGGCTCGATCATGCAATTTATGGTATTTGGATGCCGTCACTTCTCTCAAGTCTCATTAATTGCCACACTTGCATGAACTAGCTACTGTGGCATTAATTCAAAGTTGAAGTACTTGAGTGAAATTTGAATTCATGCGCTTCTATTTGATTGGCGATTGGCATTCAAAACTTTTACAGAACCGGGCAAACAAGTCCACGTGTCAATCCCCATCTTTAATCACACACTCACAACTGGTTATAACAATTTTGAAAGTAACCAATGAGTTAGTGACAATGCTACCAAATCCTCTTAATCGCAAGCTCGCAACCCCTTTTACGAATCTTCAAAGAATCTCGCGAGTGAGTGACAACCGTTGATCTTCATCAAGCCCTTCAGTCGCAACCTCACAACAACATTTGTAATATTCTTTCTTTACTTGCGAGCTGGCGACCACTGCAAATCTAACAAAACAACTTATTTCATCGCAAGCTCGCAACTCAAAACTTAACTTGACTTAAACCCTTGTGATTTTGCAACAACAAGACACTTAACCGCCATCACATGCTCGCAACACTTTTTTACTTAAGACTTACAAACCCGCGAGCATGCAATGACCACAAAATCAGACCAAAACTTACCTGTCACCAGATCGCAACATAAAATGCTAAACAACTTCAAAACCTATGAGTAAGTGATGAAACCAGCTAAGCTGTGATACTAACCACATCACATGATCGCAAATTAAAAATAATTAACCGCGAACACCTCGCGACCTTGCGATAACATAAAATCACACCCAGTCGCAACCTCGCAACATAAAATGGTCAAGTGCAAAACATCTTGCGAGGTAGCGGCAACTAAAATCTCCCAGTACTCGCAAGCTCGCGCCTTAAATTGACTTGATGATAAAGGACCTGCGAGCTAGCGATAACCATAAAATCTCAAAACAATTTATCTCTTGACCGCAATGACCCAACGAGTACCAACAAAAATTGATGTTTTATGTTAATTACCATCATAAACAGGCACGAGTAGTGGCACACAAACCATCAATGACTTACTCGCTAACTCTCATGGCTATAATGCATGGCATCAAACCAATTCGAGACCTCACGACCAAAGAAATTTCATTAACAATCTCCAACTTGCTAACATAAAATGCTAACACTCAAAAAACTAGAGACCTCATGATTTAAACCCAAACCAACACTCGTAACTCGCCACTTAAATTGTTAAACATGAAATTTATCTGTGAATTAGAGATGAAACATTAAACATGTCTAATTGTCTGACCAACCGTTTGACCACACTTGACGTTGACATGGACAAATAAAGAGAGGACAACTTAGATTTTCAATGCACGACAACTTCGGTTTACTAGCCAACTAAGACAAAAAACAAACACAAAACCCTAATCGCCATGAACACCATGTTAAGCATTTAATGTAGAATAGTAGAAAGGTTCTAACATTTATGCAATATGAATAATTTTATGGATCTTGTGACACAAATTGTTGCATCTCATGTTCAACATAATGTGGAATCAATGTACTAATAATTCAATTGTTTACTAATAATTGAGAAAATAAATTCTAATTGTTTACTAATAATTCAAATTCACAATTAAAAATATGAAATAAGTATCACAATTAAAAATATGAAATAAGTATTTGTTCTGATTGACAAATTCAAGGAATACAATATCAAAAATGATCAATGATAACTATAGTATTGCAAATTGAAATTGTAATATGACTCAAGAACTGTAGTATAATTATAAATACCTATAAATTGATTTCTAATTCACTTCAATGACTCAGTCCAAGGCTTCTATATCCCAAATGGACTCAAGATCTGGAAACTGACTAGTACTAATAGGTTCATCTTCATTCTGAGTCGAGTATTCAAAAATTTCTTCGTCTTCATGCTGACTTTGAGTCTGCGATCCATCATTTGTCTTAGCACTAGCAGTAGCAGTAGCACCACGAGCTTTTAAAGTGTTGCATAACCCTCATCTTTCATGCATGGAATTCCAGATTGCCAATGCCCTATCATATGGAAAATCTCTAACATTATACTGAGTTACAAACAACCTCAAGCAAGTTTCCAAATTTTTGTCTAATTTGTTTCTAATCTTTGATTTCAAAAGCCCTAATGCACTGAAAACTCTCTCATCTTCCACCAAACCCAATATCATTGTTTGACATAAATCAACAACTTTCAAATATTATGGTATTGTAGTACACAATGCTTCACTTTGATCTATCCTTTTCCAAAGCCTTGTGATTGATCTAGGTTCAAATGGATTCTCCAAGTTAACCAACTGTTGTTTCATAAACAATGCAAAGTGTTTACAATATTTTTTAAGATGATCTGAATTTAAAATTCCTTCTATTGGCTGTCCATTGCAATATGCATCTTTTGAAAATGTCAATATCAATTCCTCTAGTTTTTTATGAAACATCTTTGCGTCATTTGGATTCTCCAATTGAATGCCAAAATTGAGGATACACACAACCTATGGCTTCAAGTATTTCTTCTCGAGGGAATCTTTCACGAATCTCAGTTGAAAGTTCATATGCAATAGACTTCAAATTATCACTAACAAATTTAACAATCCTGTCAAAATCTTCCTTTTTAACTGGTAGTGCTCTGCCTCGCTTGCCCGTCTGAGATTGGTGCATTGGTATCTCAAATCCTTTCACAAAGACACATAGCTCATTTTTTGAATTGAAATGTAAAAAAAATTCAGCATGATTCAAATCTGTAATTATCTGCCACCTAAAAAAATTTGGGCTTCGCCCTATTAGATTTGAATATAGAGCATCCAGACTCAAGAATGCCATTTTACGTAGAGTGTTATACTCATTGATATACATAGTTCTGTCTTGGGATTTCTTAACAAGTTTGTTCATTGAATCCAGCATGGGAAGAAGACTAGCTAAAGTTAACAGAGTCTCTACATCACTTAACTTATGTAAGAGATCAAGAGCTTTGTCTACTGTGAGGCATTGCTCATACATTAGTCCGATCAAGGATTGATATTATGTTAGAATTCGTTCCACTGGTCCATGCAAGGAGATCCATCTGGTCTCAACATCCCTGAGAAGCTTATTTCCTACTGCTACTCCCTCAACAAAAATCTGAAATTTTGCAAAATGTTTAGGACTTCGACAGAAGTATGAGTGGAGCTCGGGGACCAGATCTTCAACTTTTGACACTTTAGGGAAATTCCTTACAATTCTATATGCTAAATTCATTTGATGGGCCATGTAGTGAATGCCAACCATGTATGGTGTAGTACTAGTTTGTAATCTTACACAAAGATTGGTCCTTTGACCTTGCATTACTGTAGCTCCATCAACTCCAACACACACCAACTTCTTGGCAATTGTCAAGTCATCCATACCAGCAATTTCATTCAAAGTTTTCTTAACTTCCAAATATAAATTTTCTGTTGTTGAATTGCCCCTCATTTTACAAACAGAGAGTAGACGGACGTGTTCTTTTACGACATACACATGCATACAAACCCAAGCAGTGTTATCTACCGCAGTAACTTCATCTATGGATAATGAAATGAAATTTGACTCTTTTACACTCTCTTGTAAATTTTGCTTTTCCACCTCAACGAGACAGTTTGCCATTTCCCATCCAGCGTTTATTGACCAATGTGACATATGATAGTGAGGAACATTCAAAAAAGATAAAAAATTACTAAATTATGGGAAATCTTTCATAGGACGCCCTCTTGACAGAATATGAAAAATAACACTCATCTAAACAGTCTTTGCCAAGTTTGCATCTTTCGCTGCATGTTCAAGCCCAACCTTGATTGTATTTCCAAATCCACTATTACCAATCAGTGTCATTTTGTGGTTATGCTCTTCATATTCCGTGACATACTTAACATGAAGACATTCTTCCTTTGATTTCCATCTTACTACTCGTGTTTCCTTTCCGTCTATAATATGTTTTTCATAAACCTTACCAATATGCTTTTCTATGGTGTCAAGCTTTAGCTGCATCTTCTTCTCTCTTTTAGTTTTCTAGCTACAAATCTTACACCTGCATTCTGTTGGTTGTTCATCATTGTTTGGGACTGATTCAATGAATGGGTACTTTGCTACCCAATCAATCTTAAAACTCCTTGTCATCTCCCACTCTCGCCCTAGTTTTACTTTCCTTTTTCTTTTCTTCCTACCAACATCATCTTCAGTACTAGCATTTGCATCCGAGTGAATTATTTCATTGTGTGTATCCCTTAGAACATCTTTTACCATATCAGTATTGTCATCCTCATTTGATGCATTTAACTCAATGACAATCCCACCTTGTGGTGGTGGTGAGCTACTGTGAATGGCTTCTGCAACTGTAGAAGTTGATGGACCAGAAACTTTGCCAATTCCAAAGAAAGACTTTATGGTAGTATCTTTAAGTTTAAGTTTTGGGAATTTTGATGGCCTCCCAATCCCTTTAGTTTCACCACCCTAAGGAGTCTTACCCTTGTCTGACATCACAATCCCTTCACCACCCTGAGGAGTCTCAGTCTCACCCTTGTCTGACATCTCAATCCCTTCACCACCCTGAGGAGTCTCACCCATGTCTGACTGTGACATCTTGAGTCTTGACCTCTCACTACGAATTGAAAGTTAAAACTAATACTATCAAGTATGAAGAACTGATTACTCACCTTTATGCCTTCTTAATTTCCTAAATCAGGAATCAGGAATACTTGGGCCTGTGTTGCAGGATTGTAACTCTGGCCCTCCGCCCTACAATGAACTTCAACGTTCCAACTCAAATTGTGGAATGTGAATTGAGAGCTCCCAAATTTACTAATCAGACATGAACAAATTGTAAGAAAGAGTGTATTTATATCTATCCATGATTGCATTTTTTGGCGAATTGCGTGGGCGTGCAATGAACATTTAATTTAATTGCATTTTTAGCGAATTGCACGGGCATGCAATGAACATTTAATTTAAACAGGGCGAAATGGGTCCTTGAATGCTTATAATGTTTTAATTGATATTGGCGAATTTGGCTGACGCATGCAATGAACATTTAATTTACCGTTGGCGAATTAGGTCTGGGGTACGTGGTCATTTTACTATTGCTGGCGAACAACAGAGGTGATCTAATACCCACGTCCAAGTGATTCCAGGTGAATATTACAGGCATGCACGTCGAACGGTGTGTGGTCAATGGCGAAGCCAAAATAAAGTGTACCATTAACCCCAAAATTCCAAGTGAATTGACCATAATGTTGCCCCAGACTATTCACCATTTCCTAAACAAAAACACAAAAATATGCGGAATTCACCAATTGGTGAAGATTCGCCACTAAAAAACTCTCTAGTCATGCATGTGTGTTCTAACATTGTACATGTGTGAGCCCTTAGGATTGGACATATGACTCCTTATAACATCTTAGTGTCTATGACATACAATCCCTTAAGATCACATGTACAGTGTCCTGAGGGGTTGAATATGTGGTCCTAAGGGGTCACACATGTTTTCTAACACATGTGTGACCCCTTAGGACCACATATGACCCCTTATAACATCCTAGTGTACATACGACATTCCCGTTAGGATCACATAGTGTCCTAAGGGGTCATATGTGGTCCTAAGGGGTCACACATGTGTTATAACACATGTGTGACCCCTTAGAACTGCATATGACCCCTTATAAAATCCTAGTGTGAACGACATACCCCTTAGTCCATCACATAGTGTCCTAAGGGGTCATATGTGGTCCTAAGGGGTCACACATATGTTAACACATGCGTGACCCCTTAGGACCACATATGACCCCTTATAACATCCTAGTGTACATGCGACATTCCCCTTAGGATCACATAGTGTCCTAAGGAGTCATATGTGGTCCTAAGGGGTCACACATGTGTTCTAACACATGTGTGACCCCTTAGAACCGCATATGACCCCTTATAAAGTCCTAGTGTGAATGACATACCCCTTAGTCCATCACATAGTGTCCTAAGGGGTCATATGTGATCCTATGGGGTCACACATGCGTAACGCATGTGTGACCCCTTAGGACCACATATGACCCCTTATAACATCCTAATGTACATACGACATTCCCCTTAGGATCACATAGTGTCCTAAGGGGTCATATATGGTCCTAAGGGGTCACGCATGTTCTAACACATGTGTGACCCCTTAGAACTGCATATGACCCCTTATAAAATCCTAGTGTGAACGTCATACCCCTTAGTCCATCACATAGTGTCCTAAGGGGTCACACATGCGTTAACACATGCATGACCACTTAAGACCACATATGACCCCTTATAACATCCTAGTGTACATACGACATTCCCCTTAGGATTACATAGTGTCATAATGGGTCATATGTGGTCATAAGGGGTCACGCATGTGTTCTAACACATGTGTGACCCCTTAGAACCACATATGACCCCTTATAAAATCCCAGTATGAACGACATACCCCTTAGTCCATCACATAGTGTCCTAAGGGGTCATATGTGGTCCTAAGGGGTCACACATGCGTTAACACATGTATGACCTGTTAGGACCACATATGACCCCTTATAACATCCTATTGTATACAACATGTACCCCTTAGGATCACATAGTATCCTAGAAGGGGTCACATGTCCAGTCATAAGGGGTCATGCATGTGTGTTCTAACACTGTACATGTGTGACCTCTTATAACATCCTAGTGTCTATGACATACGATCCCTTAAGATCACATGTACAGTGTCCTAAGGGGTTGAATATGTGGTCCTAGGGGTCATGCATGTGTTCTAACACATGCGTGACCCCTTAGGACCACATATGACCCCTTATAATATCCTAGTGTACATATGACATTCCCCTTAGGATCACATATTATAGATTTAATAATTTTATAATCATATGCCCATTCCAAAAATACAATGACCTCTAGTTTTTTGAGATATGGGGTTCAATAACAAACAATGTCAAATTTTTTAGAGAAGTTACATTCCATTTTGTAGATCAATGCCCATGTTTTAGTGAACAAAAAAATTAATTTTGATATACACAAAAATATTTATACGTTACAATAAAATATAGGTCTAATTTTTTTTGTTATTTACTTATAAAAATTATATATCATGTTCTTGAATTTTTTATGTATTCAAGATTTAAATGACAAATATATATATATATATATATATATATATATATATATATATATATATATGTTTTAATTTAGTAAATTTGTATGTATATATCTTTAATGATCTCTCTCTCTGAAATTTAATGTTATATCTCTTTCTCTCTGAAATTAATTCTCTCTCTCTCTCTCTCTGTGTCATGAAAATGATCTCCCTCTCTCTCTCATTAATGTTTTAATAATTTAAAATGTACATGTATATGCATATCTATTAATTATGCGAAAACTTCACGTGTACATTTTAATTTTTAATGAGCTCAAGATTAACGATCTCTCTCTCTAGAATTTAACTGATTTTAATTTTTAATGTTTTAAATTGAATGCACTTCGTGTGTGTGTGCTTACGTATTTATTTTAACTTTATGACCTACCTAGATAGATGGCATCCCAGGATCCATTTGCGCAGGCTCTTGATCAGGATCCACCTGCACAGGCTCCTGATCGGGAGCCACACATTCATGATATAGATCCTCCACACTAGGATCCCCCGTTGGTCGACATTGATACCATTTTCCAACACAGTGATCGTGAGCTGCATAGGTTGAGGATCATATTAGATGACCCCTGTACTGATGGTGTGTACAAGAGTACATGCACATCCATTTTTGATAGTTTGCAAACATTGAGGGACCACTTAGTTTCTCACACCTCATTCTCACCTGACGTTATATAGGATATTTATAGAGAGTTGAGGAGTGAGGTGAGGGGTCCTGATTCTTTTGCTAATGTGGTGAGGGTGGTCTCGAAGGAGACCATCAAGGAGAGATGATTTCCATAGTATCAAGAGAAGAGTAAGGTGAGAGGATATTAGGTCACAAGATGTATTGACCCACATGTTGCATCATTGATTTACTCATGCTTCTTAGCTGCCCATGGTCATTATCCTAATAATGACCAAGTACTGTTATACTTTGCACAACAGGTATTTGTTGAGCTTCATTGTCAGATGAAACCAAACTACCTTGATATTCCAACATATTATGGATAAGGGAGGGGTAGGATTGTTGATAGAGATGCATATCGTACATGTGATAGAGCTTCGCCTAGACATAGGGACCTTGTTGGCTAGAGATTTTTGGCAGTAGTTCCAACCCTCGCACCCATAGAAGATCACATTGTGATTGCTTCTCAGAGAGAAACAATTGATAGGATTGGATAGATTGCATTAGTAGAAGCCACCATATCATCTAATAGGCTGGGAAGATATATGATGAGCCGACCATGTTTGAGATCATCCACAGATCATGCATCTTCTAGTGATGGGGTGACTTCAGATTTAGATGACCAGTATATTACTGCTAGCATCCCCTCCCCAGATGTGGTATCGGCTATAGTAGGAGGTAGTAGACATGTACAAATGTCGCAGTATTTAGCCGAGGACCTGCTACATTCTTACCATTTTATTTCATCTCGACTTGGGATACCATTGGCTGCTATTAAAGAGGAGATTCTCAGAGACGGGCAGGCTACCACTGCATCGACACATACCCCAAGCCAGTCACAACATTCTCATAACTCTATGTATGCTCCAGGCACTGACCCACCTACAAAACACTCTATTGCTGCAGAGGAGATATGAGCTGTTCAGGTCCATATCACAGATGAGGGATTGGATTCATTTGAGGAGCAACTGCGAGGTTTGAGCCATACTGGGTTTATGGATATGCTACTAATGTCAAACACTTCATCCATGATGCCTAGTCATCTAGTTAGCCCCTTACACTCCTCAGTCATACGTATAGCCAGAGAGAGATATGCAGACACGAGTGATGTGGTTGATATGATTACAAGATATGATCTGACCATACAACCTACTCCTAATACACAGGTATGTACATACATGTGTTTAATTTTTTACAAGATGTATATGTTGTAATGTACAATAAATTTATATATAGAGCATTTAATAAATAATAAAAAATAATTTGTATCATTTAAATTGATCCTGGACTAATCCTTATATATATATATATATATATATATATATATATATATATATATATATATATATATATATATATATATATATATATATATATATATATATATATATATATATATATATATATATATATATATATATATATATATATATATATAAAATAGTTAGCTCATGCCACTCCTATCTTGAGCTCTGAGTGTGTGCATACGAGAGATTCTTTCGATGCTGTTACTGGACAGGTTAGTTATGGTTTTTTGTATATATCTACATGTATGTATGTACGTTATAATTTATATTTTAATTTTAATTTAACTATAGTCGGATTTGATGTACATGTGTCTAGAGATCTATATATAATATCTAAATACATTCTACTTTTGCAGGGGTCTATTGGACATCCAGACTCTCACATGAACTCTCCCTCAGATGGTTGCTCTGTTCGTGGCCGAAATGATGCATGTTGATTTGTTGGACTTTATAGCTTATTTGTTTATCTTTTTATATATGCATGTACATTTTAGACTTTCATATTATATATTCATGCATGTATGAAGTTTAGACTAGATTATACTTTATAAAGTTTGTGTTTGATCAGATTATATATTTCATGCATGTATGTTAGATTATTTACTTTATACAGTTTGTGTTTGATCCTGGATTATATATATCATGTGCAAGTATGGTTAGATTATACTTTATATATGTATAGTTTGTACATTTGATCCTAGATTTAATATATCACATCATTTGTATTCAGATAATTATATATGATTGAATGCACACATGTTAGATTACTTACACACTTTATATATATGATTGAATGCACATGTTCTCTAAAACTTTCAAATTTATATATATCTATGACAGAATTTACATGTCCATGTAGATAGATTAAAAATAGATTGATATGTTTATAATTTAAATTTTAAATTTTAAATTTTACTACATGTAACATGTATACAATAGATATACATTAATTTAAAAGAATTTGTGAACAATATATATCCACTCCACTGTGCAAGCCATGAACAATATAAAAATCACACTTGTTCATATCAAATGAACAAACTAAATTTAATGAACATATTCAATAATTTAAATTCTAGGTGTACTTCTAGGTGTACTAAATAGTTCACACCATGTACTTCTAGGTACATACAAGTTAAATAGTTCACAACACATCACTTAGTGGTTCAAACCAATCTTCAATTATTACACACATGTCCTAATTTAATATAAAATTTACACAAACATTCTAATTTAAATATGCATTTTTAATTAAATTTACACATGTGCATTTTTAATTAAATAAATACATGTCCTAATTTACTTTACATACATGCTTTAAAATTATTTTAACAACTTACAAATTACATATGCATACATGCATTTAGAATTAGATAGACTATACATCCTAATCAATTGCATACATCAGGCCTTAACACATTTTCAACTCATCCACATGTCCCAATTTACTTTACATACGTACACGTAAGTATTATTTAACATACATACGAATTAACTTCATACATCCCGTGTGATGAAAATGTGGTATCAACCTGCAAGAGGAGAAAACAATTCAAACACACACATGAAATATTGCATTAGAGGTTAGAAATCCAAACAAAGCAAGTTAAATTAATCTAAACTCTTTAAAATCATTCCATGTTCCTCTATCTCCAAGGATCTTCAAGATTTAAGGTGGCTCTTCAGCTTGGAAGAGCACTTGATTCTTTAAGACGACAACCTAAAGAACGAGATTTATGCGATTCTAAGATCTAAATGGAATGCAACCAAGATCCTAGTGATGATTTAGATATGAAACTAGATGATGATAGGGTGCAAGATATTGATATGAAGCTTAAACTAGTATGAAAATGATACTACTATTAAGCTAACATGATATGAGATTAACATGATATATCTAAGATTATAATGCTATCAAAATGATCTAAAATGCTATTCTATCAAAGAGAGATAATATGCTTAATGTTATGAGACTATAAGTTTGATGCACAAAGACTTGATTATTTTGAAGAAGGAATGAGCTCTATTTATAGAGAAAATAGGGAAATGGATGGTCAAGATTGGATAATCTTATCAAGGGTCAGGATTGAAAGTTAATCAATCCATGTTTACAATTCTCACCAATGAAATGGTGACAATTATCAACATAAGACTGATTAAGAGGATATGTAAGAAGTACTAAATGCTTGAGAAGACATGATGGTTACCCTAAGAGGTAAGGGTTAAGGTTAGGTTAAGGTTATCCATTGGATAAAGCTTTTACCCAAAGGGTAAACTCTTGTGCAAAGGTTAAAGGAATAACCAAGGGTAAAGCCATGAGTTCCTAATGAGACCCCTGGGTTAGATGAAGGTCGAGTTAGGCAAAAAGTCTCTAACCATGCCACAAGGGTAAGTTAAACATTAATGGTTTGGAAGACTTTCAAGGTTAACTTGTTGAGGACATAAAGCCTTTAATGGTTTTCAAAGACTTTGGAGACTTTGAGAAGTGACTTCTCTTTACTTAGGGATGTGACAATATTTGGGGATGGGTTAGGCTAAATTGGAAGGGATTAGAAGAATCTAGAAGGGGGTTTAGGGAGGCAAGTAGGAGATGTAGGATTTTGCAAGTGGGTGGGAAAATAGAATTTAATTAAAATAAAATCAATTTATTTCAATTGTGGTTGCAACTTGCAATCGTAGGATTTTGCATGTGGGGGGATTTAATTAAATGTAAATTTAATTGAATGGGCTAGAAGAGGGATTTTAATTAAATGTGAATTTAATTAAATGACTTATATAGAAGAAGGGTATATTAATTAAATCTTAATTTAATTAATAGGCGATTAGAAGAATAGGGATATTAATTAATAGGAAGAATTAAGAATAATTAAATGAATAAAATTCACTTAATTCATTGTGCAACTTTTAGGTATCTACATTTTGCCCCTCTTTGAGTTAACGTGTGACCACATGTTGATTCAAAGAAAATTTGTCAGATATGATGTTTGTGTCGAAATATCGATATGATGCCCCATATTTGATGATTGATATTGATGATGCTCTAGATATGAAGAATTGATTTGATATGAAAAGTTGATATGAAACTGATGTCGATATTATACGATAATGCCCCCTCGGGAGATCGTCCGTGCACTAAAGGCATGAATGATCTCTCGAAAGAAGAAGAATGCTATTTGAAAGATAGAAGAGTGGATAGTGATGACATGCATGAGTTTGATAAGATTGATTAGATTGATTGGATTGAGGTTAAGAATGATCAGATTAAGATCAAGTCTTGTTTCAGGTATGGCACCTCCTCTATAAGACATGGATGGTTGAGCGTTTGGTTTCATGAATGATACCGCCTATATAAGACATGGATGATCGAGCATCTAGTTTTAGGAATGATACCGCCTGTATAAGACATGGATGATCAAGCATGTGGTTTTAGGAATGATATTTCCTGTATAAGAGCTGATCAAAATGCCTAGTTTCAGGAACGATATATCCTGTATAAGAGCTGATCAAAACATCTGGTTTCAGAAATGATATATCCTGTATAAGAGCTGATCAAAACATCTGGTTTCAGGAAAGATGCATCTTGTATAAGACATGATAGATAGTTTAGAAGAATGATGAATATATGAAAGTGAAGAAAGATTCCATGATGATGTGATAGATATGCATGCGAGGGATGCAATGATGAATGATATGCATTATGTTTCGATATGAAATTATATAAGGATGATGTGATGCTTACATAAATGTTCTTGATTTCGATTATGATGCGAATGTATGACTCATGATGAGATGAACCAAAATGTGATGATGCATTGCTTTGATTTATGAGATGTGAGATGTATCTTGAAAATGAGATGTATGATAACGATAATGATAATGATTATGATGTGCAACTAAATGCAAGATTAAAAATGATGTACAACCTAATGCAAGATTAAGATGATAACGATCTACAGCTAATGCAAAGCTTAATATGCATTCTCGTTCTCAATGTTGTCATCTATTGTGATCAAAGTGCCAATGCTTCCTTTGTTTTCGTCATCGAGCCTTGATTTGTTGAAAGTTGATACAAGCATCATGATATAATGGAACCATAATGAACTGAGTATAACATACATGGATTTTGATATTGCAAGATGGCACAAGCGTCGAGGTATAACTGAACCAGGATGGCCTGAGTATTGCTTGTGTAAAACAGACAAGAGTTAACCTTTGTCTCATACAAATCCGAAATGTCTTTAGTGATATGTTACCTGATCATGTCGTAAGACAAATTTGCATGATAAAAGACTTCACTCACAGATAGCAGACAAAGAAAACATCACATTCCTTCCTTGCTTCTCTAGTCGTTGAGACATCCTTGAGTCACTTAGGAGATATGATAAGAAAAAATTAACAACCATAAGTCAACATGCATGCTATTAGAAATGTATTCTTGTCAATTAAAACATCTTGCAAATAGATATTTTATTCAATTCCAACCAGTTTAAGTCTGTGATGTCTAGCCTTCTTGCATTTTTGTTTGTAATTTGTTAGTTGTTCTGATCCTTGTTGTCTTGCTAGGTGTTTGGTCTAATGTTGAAAATATTGAAGGCGAAATGCCCCCAATGAGGTTGGGATTTTTCCCCTTGCAATTGATACTACTTCGATATAGATATGTACAGTGATTGCCAATCCATGGTGGGATACGATTTGGATAACCGATTCAGATAAACCAAGGACAGTGACTACGCTAAGTATGTCCAAGATTGATTAACATTTGTCAATTTTTGGTGATGTCTCAGATGGGTGTATATGATATGTACAATATGATCTGTGAAACATGTACTGCCATCAATTGATAAAAATAAGGCTAACTAGAACAAAATCTAGCAGTCATAGTGATCTATGTCATTGTTTTGATTTATTTGATGATTGATAAGAATGTCTAGTTTCAAAGAGTGAGTACCCTGTATAAGACCGATCTGTCTGGTTTCGAGTGTACCTATCTCTGTATAAGACATGTTGATGTTGATGTTGATAGATGGATTGATAAATAAGACTCGATGATTGATAGTAATGTCTAGTTTCAAAGAGTGAGTACCCTGTATAAGACCGATCTATCTGGTTTCGAGTGTACCTATCCCTGTATAAGACATGTTGATGTTGATGTTGATTTTGAGTAATGAATTGATTAACAACACATGTGATCAGTTTGATTGCAGACTTTGAGAGTTTTCCTGTTGTTGATCTGATTTGATGGATGGTCCATGCTTTCATGTTTTTTGAGTTTCAATTTTTATTTGATTTTGTCGATTTTGTCATTTTTTGTGTTTTTGGATATTTTGATTTTTTGAGTTTTTGGATTAGAAGAAAGATGTATTTGGTTGCCCCAATGTATAGAAAGACAAGAAATATTATGAATGGATGACTGAACCATTGAGGTGGAAATGGATTTTTTGTCCATAGTTTTGATCAAGATCAAGGATGGAAAAGGGGATATGGATAGAGATAGCATATGGATAAGAGAAACAAGATCATAGATAGTGATAGATGATGGAAGAAATGAATAGATAGGATAAGGGATGTGGATTAGAGGACATGTATGAGGGGTAGCAAGATCGTAGATAACATTGGATGATAGAAGCAATGAATAGATATGATAAGGGATATGGATTAGAGGATATGGATGAGGTGAAGCAAGATCATAGATAGCACTAGATGATAGAAGTACTGGATAGATAGGATAAGGGATATGGATTAGAGGATATGGATGAGGTGTAGCAAGTTCGTAGATAATGATGAAGTTAGATAGGGTAATGGATATTGGAGGAAGGATAATGGGAGATATGGTAGGAAGAATAGAGTGGATGAACTTTGCCCCCAAGCATAGAGGTTTCCATTTGCAAAAAGGCAATATGTAAGATTGTCACAGTATTTAGCACCATCTGAATAAGTGTTCCTAAACTTTTCAAAGATAAAGACCCAACCCACACTTAAACCCTCAAAAAATTCAACTGAACATTTCTAGCAACTGGGAAGTAGACTCAAAAGAGAAGAAGAATCCCAAACTGGATCAAGGTACTTAGTTTTTGATTACCCATGTGTGTGCAAGTGGGTTCATTCTGGCTCATATGATCATTCTAATCTTCAGAATCCAACATGGCTAGCTACATGAGTTACCTTGACTTCAAAAGCATCCTGGATAGAGCCTCACTGCCACTGAGCGTCCATAGCCCCGACGAGGTTATCACTGTAATCTCACAAATATTTCTTTATTTCCAGCCAGGCATCCATATCCTTGATGGAGTTACTTGCATGTTCCCATAGCCAAGCATTTTGATATTCCTTTTTTTTTCTTGATATTTCTTTTCTTGCTCATGCTTTTGATCTTTTGATATTTCTTTTTGCTCTTTATTTTTCTTGCATTGGCTTGTAAGTGATGAAACTTACATGGGTCTGATAATTACAATGACGCTGAAGCAAGATTTTTGATTTTTCACTAGCCATGTCTTCAACTAAGAGATCACAATGATTTAGAGAAATTGATTAAGCATATGAGATATAGTAATCAAAAGATGTCAGTACCAAGATATGATAAGTGGTTATTTTCTGGATTGAGTGTGCATCCCAACCAAAAGAAAATGTTAAAGAGGAACAACCTCGGATTATGAAGCATTTCATGAATAGATATCTAGGAAATGACTGAACATTAGATTGGAGCATGGGCAAGTATGTGACAAAATAACACAAATGCCTATTTCATAGATGAAAGATTTATCCAAAGGATTGAATGATAGGGATTGAAGGATAGAAAAGAGGTGTTGGATAATAGATAGAATGCTTTAAGATTTGTGTGAGCATAGAGGGAAATGTATTCAGGATGAGTGTTGGTACACAACTTGAGAAGTGATAAAGAGATGGAGGAAAATCAATTTTTTGGGACATAAGGACCCAAAATAGATAGAGGAAATGATGGAAGAATAGTTCTGGAAAGATATTTAGATAGAGGGTTGAAAGAAGTTCAAATATGTGCTCCTTTGTTGATCTTTCCTATGGATCACTTGAGGTCATGGATTGGTGGATGGATGAAGGTAAGGACCCAAGATGGATGGAAGGGGTGGAGAGTTTGACTTTGGAATGAAAGGACCTAAGATAGATTTAGAAGAAGAAGAGTTTGAATTTGGAATGAAAGGACCTAAGATAGATTTAGAGGATGAAGAGTTTGAGTTTGGAATGAAAGGACCTAAGATAGATTTGGAGGATGAAGAGTTTGAATTTGGAATGAAAGGGTGTAAAATGGATTTGGAGGATGAAAAGATTACTTGATCTTGATATTGACTTGGAGTAGGATCATTTGAGTTTGTGCTTTTTTCTTGATTTTCAATTAGGTTAGTGGAGTAGATGGAAGGGATATCATGCTCTTGCTTAGGAGGGGGATGTTGAATGGGACTCTGCTCTTGATCATCATGAATGGAATAGCAAAAGATTAGGGGATCATCATAAGATTCTTGACAGGTGGGATCTTGATCAAAGTTAGGATCAGATTGGGAAGTCATGATATTGTGATCTTGATTTATGCTAGGACTCATTTCCTTTGATCAAGTTTTCTTTTTCTTGATTTGATGATGAATGGTCATATGAATGATCAAAGTTGATGTTTTTGATAGGTTGATATAGAGAAATTTACTCCTTTTGATAAGGGCCCTAGGACTAGGTTGTCTCTTCTTCAACTTAGTTTTTTGATGACGACTTCTTCTTCTCAAAATGTGGGGAGTGGTCATACACAAATGATCAAGGTTGATGTTGATGTTGGATTTGGATACTTCATTTGAATACTCAAGTTTACTTTATCAAGTAGAGGTTTAGTTTGATTCACCTCCATGACAAAGTGTGTTAACTGATATGGATAAAGTCTCCCGATATGGAAACTTGATTTGACAACTTGAGGACCTAACTAGGTATTGTTTTGATAGGATCTGTTGGATGGTGGAACCTTTGATCACTATTTTGATACTCTTTAATTTTGTTGGATGAAGTCTGATCTCAAGATAATTGATGATTTGAAAACTCATTCTAAGAGTTCTTTGTTGGATTTGGGAATTTTCTCACTAATGATCCTCTTCAAAGTTTTGTTGCTGGATTTGCTAAAGGGCCCGAAAGGGTATTTCAAACCGTTGATAAAATTTTCCCAAAGTGACTGATTTGCTCTTTGTTTTTCCCTAATATTGATCATGCGCTAAAATAGAGACCAGATGCACTAAAGAATGCTCTCGAAGCGCTACAAAAATATCTCTATGCGCTATGCTTCCTTTCCCACGCACTAGTTTAGACTATTTGAAACTGATTGCTCTGGATGGGTTACACGCTATTGTTTGGACTGAAAGCGCTATGATATGTCTCGAATGCGCTACGCTGATGTCTAAATGTGCTAGACTGGTACTAACAAGCGCTACCTAAAATTTTACCAGTATGATACTGATTATGCACTTATTTGACTGATGAAAGCGCTAAGGTTAGGTTGAAATGCGCTATAGAATGGTTGTTATGCGCTAGGATGTTGCTCCTATGCGCTAACTATCCCGATTTCTTTGTTTCTGCTATTTTTTGAATTTTAACACTTGTGATTTTGATGAAAGATTTCGTTTTGGATACTCAAGCTTACTAAGTCGAATAGATAAAGTCTTGATCACTTGGTTTGATATTCCCCTAATCTTGTTGGATGAAAGTCTTTCCTAAAGATAGTTGAAATGTTAATAACCACCTCAAAATATGCTTTGTTGGATTTGAAAATTCTTTTCTCTCTAAGGTTTCTCTTTGCTTTTTGAATTAATTGTTGTATGAGGTTAATTTGCAAGATATTTTAACATTTGTGACAAGAATACATAGCACACATGGAAACAATGATAATCCCTATTCTAAACATTGAGTGTATGTTCTTTTGAGGATGTGTTCAAATCCCCAATGTTATCATTGGTTTGATTTACAACAAAAGACACATCAGATAGACTCTTTATTCAAAGGTCATTGACAATATCATAGCCCACTAGTCTCAATACTCCGTCAGCTCAAACAGCCTTGTCACCCCCTAGGGGGTGCCCATTTTTTTGCCTTTTGCCAGAAATTAACCCAAAGTGAATTGCTTCACAATTGCGTAGTTATCTTGGGAGATATATGGTGAGTAATCTTGGGGGCGGATTCTTCCCCACCTTTGCACTATGATATTGCCAATGTTTGGTAACTGACTTAGCTCAAAGTTTCTAATGATAAGGTTCATAATTAGGCTTTTGTTCGGTCTTCAGTGATAAACTCCCTCAGGAGGCTTCCCAACCTTTAGAACAAAGGCTTTACGTATCTTAAAGATATTGGGAGAAGGCTAATCGCTGAGCAAAACCATTGAAGGGACCTTCGTTAGCCTCCACTTTTGATTATAGTGGGTTGGAACACTTGGCATTAAAGTTGTTCCCACTTAGGTCGTTCCCCTCTCACTGACCATTTAAATGGCGCTCTAAGAGCAAATCGGGAGGGCAGGCCTGCTAAAGGATGTAAATGCTTGAAGTAAAGAAAGATTAAGAGTGGTTTGGCTTTTTGGTCACCCAATTAAGGGAAGAGCATATACCTTCCACTTTTGAGACAAAGCAAACAATATTATTTTTATCCTTCAAAGCAATGATTTTCTAACTTCTATTTGGAGATGTTGCTCCAAAAAAGCATGGTGTTCTTTTTAACCTCTCATAGCAAAGTGTGTATTTCCAAAACCTTTGAAAAAAACAAACTTGGTCAACAAAGTAAATCGTGATTTGGTCAACAAAAAAGAAATTTGAATGGGGGAAAGATTTCCCTCTTTTGCTTTGCCTAGAATTTAAATTTGAGGTTCTTTTACTTCTTGCCAAATAAAGTGGACCCTTTTAAACACCAAAGGATGGTGAGGTTCATTTTAAACTTTTGCAAGAAAGTAAATTTTGCTTGTTCTTTTTAGACCCAAATTGGAAGTGTTTTGCCTAACTTTCAAGAATGAAAAAGGTTTGCTTTGTTGTTCATTTTATCCAACCAATGAAATTCTTTTTATAACCCAAAGGAAGATGTTGTAGATTTTAAACCCAAAAGAAAGATGAGGTTATTTTTAGTCCAAAGGAAAAATGAGTTTTTTATCCAACTTTAAAAAGCTAGAAATAAATCCCAAATCCTAATTCTAACTCCTCCAACCTGCAAGAAACTGTTAAAACCTGCAAGGAAAGAAGTTAGTGAAAAATTTAAACCCTTGGTGGGCTTCCAAAAGCCTAATTTAAAATCTTGGTTACAAATTTTACTTCCCCAAGCCTAATTTTTTTACTTCTGTTACAAATTTTTGCCTCTGTCAACTCTATGCGCTAAACTATAGAACATATATGCTAAGAAATGATGTCTATGCGCTAGAAAATCAACTGGATGTGCTACTCTGAGGCCTGGATGTGCTAAAGCAGTGCTCCCATGCATTTGACAAGTAGAAAAGGGTATGCACTAGAAAGGTTACAGAATGCGCTAAAGAATGGTCTATAAGCGCTAAACAATGCCATGGATGTGCTAAAGTTTAGCACATATGCGCTATAGGAAGTTCCAGATGCGCTATTATGGTATTTTGGTGTGATTGTTGTCTTTTACCTGCATGAAAAATGATTTTATTTTTGGGGACGTGCCTCACAGTGGGCGCCAAAAATGTGTGGCAAAAATGTGGTATCAACCTGCAAGAGGAGAAAACAATTCAAACACACACATGAAATATTGCATTAGAGGTTAGAAATCCAAACAAAGCAAGTTAAATTAATCTAAACTCTTTAAAATTGTTCCATGTTCCTCTATCTCCAAGGATCTTCGAGATTCAAGGTGGCTCTTCAGCTTGGAAGAGCACTTGATTCTTTTAAGATGACAACCTAAAGAATGAGATTTATGTGATTCTAAGATCTAAATGGAATGCAACCAAGATCCTATTGATGATTTAGATATGAAACTAGATGATGATAGGATGCAAGATATTGATATGAAGCTTAAACTAGTATGAAAATGATACTAAGATGAATCTAACATGATATGAGATTAACATGATATATCTAAGATTATAATGCTATCAAAATGATCTAAAATGCTATTCTATCAAAGAGAGATAATATGCTTAATGTTACGAGACTATAAGTTTGATGCACAAAGATTTGATTGTTTTGAAGAAGGAATGAGCTCTATTTATAGAGAAAATAGGGAAATGGATGGTCAAGATTGGATAATCTTATCAAGGGCCAGTATTGAAAGTTAATCAATCCATGTTTACAATTCTCACCAATGAAATGGTGACAATTTTCAACATAAGACTGATTAAGAGGAGATGTAAGAAGTAATAAATGCTTGAGAAGACATGATGGTTACCCTAGGAGGTAAGGGTTAAGGTTAGGTTAAGGTTATCCATTGGATAAAGCTTTTACCCAAGGGGTAAACTCTTGTGCAAAGGTTACAAGAATAACTGAGGGTAAAGCCATGAGTTCCTGATGAGACCCTTGGGTTAGATGAAGGTTGAGTTAGGCAAAAAGTCTCTAACCATGCCACAAGGGTGAGTTAACCATTAATGGTTTGGAAGACTTTCAAGGTTAGATTGTTGAAGACATAAATCCTTTAATGGTTTTCAAAGACTTTGGAGACTTTGAGAAGTGACTTCTCTTTGCTTAGGGATGTGACAATATTTAGGGGATGGGTTAGGCTAAATTGGAAGGGATTAGAAGAATCTAGAAGGGGGTTTAGGGAGGAAAGTGGAAGATGTAGGATTTTGCAAGTGGGTGGGAAAATAGAATTTAATTAAAATAAATTTAATTTATTTCAATTGTGGTTGCAGCTTGCATTTGTAGGATTTTGCAAGTGGGGGGATTTAATTAAATGGGCTAGAAGGGGGATTTTAATTAAATGACTTATATAGAAGAAGGGTATATTAATTAAATCTTAATTTAATTAATAGGCGATTAGAAGAATAAGGATATTAATTAATAGGAAGAATTAAGAATAATTAAATGAATAAAATTCACTTAATTCATTGTGCAACTTTTAGGTGTCTACACATCCTAATTTAATATAATTGAAAATTTCATATTTAACTAAACAATATATGGTCCACACAAGATATATATATAGATCAAATTTTAAATTCAAATATTTATCCAAGTTTCAAAACAAGTTAAGTTCCAATTTATCAAGTATTAATTCAATTCATGGGTTGACCACATGCACTTTGGTTTACTAAATAGTTCATACCACATAAAGTGGTTCAGAACGCTCTTCAATAACACTTAATATTTTCTCATGATCTTCACTATCTAGTCTCCACTTTTGAGACTGCCCGCGACGTAGAACTGTTTGAAGAATTAGGCCAACATCAATGACCAAGTGGCTATACTGATATACCTTGTTGTCAATTTGGTACTCAGTGAAATGAATCCCATGTTGAACAATTTTAACTTGTTTGAAATATGTCCCTTGCACTACAAGTGAGCCTGCATGTACATGTATATAAGAAAAGAGAAATTAAAAATTTGCTTGTAAGCGATTTGTGTACATATAAAAATGAAAACATGTGCAGATGTGTGCATGTTTAAAATAATTTAAACGTAGATTGAATTAGTTCAAACCTGTGGGAAAGGACATTCCATCGCTCATTTCAGATTTTGTTAACTTCTTTCTCTCTTCTGTGCAACACAATACATAATAACTAACACCTTCTATATTTCCATCTTCTGCTATGACTGCAAAAATATCTCCTGCAATTTGAAACAAGTTAAATAGATTTAAAACATCATGTACTCGATTTAAAACTTATATATAATTTATTTACATGTACACAACATTTTTTAAGGAAATAAATAAATAAATAAATAAATAAATATATATATATATATATATATATATAATTTAAATATATATGTGTACGTCATATACTTTTTTTAATCAATCCTGAAATATGATCATAATCACTAGAAATCAAAGAAATCTCTTCAAAGATTTTGTCCTCATTTGAATCTTCGCATGCATCAGAAACATCTAGTGGCACCAATTTTCATTCACTAACATATCCAAGCTCTTGGTTCTTGCAATCAACATATTTTTCCAAAATGCAATCAGAACAAAAACATGAATAATCCCTAGTGTATAATGTCCATGGACGATTATCTGTACCCATGACACAATGCAAAGATCTTGTCCTCTCCATGCTCTTGCATCCATGCATTGATCTTCTATCCACATTTGCAAAATGTACATGTGTACACGAACATACATGTAGATCAAGTTATTAAATTAAAACATTTGAACTAGGAATATTTAAAAAAAAATTAAATTTTTTTAAATAAAACACTAAAAGAGAACACGTACTGGTTATCTCTCAAAACACTCTATATGGAATGGGTCTGTATGTTCTCAATGATGATTCAACAAGATAATTAGGTTGCTCAAAGTTTTTATTACACCATTCAACAACATCATGTGCATCGTCTATACGATCTCTTGTGTAATTTATTTGATGCTTTCTTAGAGCACATTTGATACAAGCTCCTGGACCATCATGTTCACCCTTTCCATGACCACTCTAAAAAAACTCCAAACATGTGGTATTTTGTCATTTTGATGATATCTACATAGTGCATAAAATAGCCTCGAATATTTGAATTGTGTCGCACATCCATCAGACCAAACAAAATGTTTAACTATTATTATGCCTCTCTTTTTCAAATATTCAAAAAACTTCTTAAAGCAATGTTATACAAAACGTGTGTCATGCTCCTTATCATCACTGATATAGAAGTGGTACTCTTTCTTAATGACATGATTTTCAAATGTACTATCAACACCATCCAAATCCATCTGTGCATGTCGATAACAAACATGCACCAAAATAGTGATTTGCTTTGAAAAGTAATACTTTAATTGAATCTCTTTTTGATGTGCAAAAGAGTAATTTTCTGCGAAGTCCACTACGGAGAGAATAGTTCCAAGTGGGAAAGTTTCTATTAATCTTTTAAATTATTCTGCTTGCCACTTGGCAAAAAAACCATGGCATATGTATGGTTTTATCAACTTACGAAAATTTACCATAAATGTTCCAATAGGTATTTCCTCTTCTACATAATCTAACCTTGTAGATTCCTTTCCAAATTTTTTTTCAATTTTTTTGTACTTGTAACTCTTGCAATTTACCATCTTCCTCGTGTCAGTATCTTCATCTCTCAAAGGCAATTTAGCCAAGTCCCCGCATGTTCCACAAATTCCTTTTATGCAATTTATTTGACTGGTTGCATTATCATCTGATTTATCACATAATATGGATGCTATGAATTGACTTGTTCGTTTAGGAGGAGCTTTTTCATAACCATCACTATCTTCTCTAATCTTTCAAAAAACCTGATATACAGATCAAATTCGATGTGATAACGACAACAACTAGTTTCGAAAACTTTGTTTACCTTCACATAATATGGCCTTAACTGTTCAAACATGGTTTGTCCAATCTTTATATGAGGTTTGTTTTAGTAAACAACACATACAATTCATGTTTTGTTGTGTCTATCCAATGTTTTACATGGAGATCATAATGATCAGGGCCAATCCTTTGCTTGATAACATCTCTACTATTTGATGAAGGATGAGTATTACCATTCCAAAAACTTTTCACAAAGTTCCTAACAACATCTTCAATTCTATCAGAACGGGGAGCTCTACACATAATTGCCCAATTCTCTTCTGGGGTAGTATCATCCAAACTCTTTCTCCTTTTAACATATTTTGATATTGTCCTTCTACTAAAACCAAACTCAGATGACAATGAAGAGATTTGTCTTTTTTGAGGCAATCTTTCATTTACTAAAGATGTCAACATCACTCTTCTTGAAATGGTCTTATCTACTGTTCGAGATTTTTTACCAATGTTCACCAAACCTTTCTTAATATTATCAACAATATAATTTTGTAGCTGAGAAGTTTTCCTCTTTTGAATTGTTGTATCTATACCCAACAATTTCAGTGGATCTATTAAGTCTTTACGAGTAAGTACAATTGATAACAATTGAGCTTTCTCTAGTGTAGTATCAAGCTTGTAGAAATGAGACATTATTTCTTTTGCACTTTTATTCATTGACCTCCTTTTAGTATGTCTAGGTTCTCCACTGAGATGTTTCAACTCATCCACATCCATTTCAAGTAAATGATCTAAATTTTTATAAGATATATTTCTCTCCACCCGTTTAGCTAGATCCACAATATGCTCATCGATACCAGTGGAAGGAGGTAAGGAGCCTGACCCCTCTCCTTCAACCTCCATTGGATCAACCTGGGAAAGCTCCTCCCTATGTTCATCAACTATATTGTGTTCTTCAACAGGTTCGTTTGCCTCAACTCCCGCTTCAGAACTCCCTTCTTCTCGATCCCATTCTACACATAATTTAAGACGACAGAGAATATTTTTAATGCAATGAAATTCCAAGTTTAATTTGAAACCAAAATTTCAAGACATTTAGTTAGACGTTTAAAAATTATGTCATAACAGGTGGACTATAAGGTCATATTTAAGACCTATTATTGCACAATAGACCTCCTAATTTCATATGTAATATGTCCTAATATGATCTGCATAATATAGGTCTTAAGGGGACTCTTGAGTATAATGTGAAATATTTTTGCATACGTCAAGTCATATAAATATAACCTATTATGACATAATAGGTTCTAAATCCATGTCACATTTAAGACCTATAATCACATAATAAGTCCTAATATCACATAATAGGTCTTATTATTACTTAATATGACCACGCATGCAAAAAAAATTCACATTAATATACTTGACTCCCCTTAAGACAAATATATTATGTGATATTAAAGGACCTATCACATGTTAAGTACCTGTCTTAAATATGATATAAGTTAGAACCTAAATTATGACATAATAGGTCTTATTAATTTTATGACTTAATACAAGACCACATATGCAAAAACATTTCACATTATACTTGACTCCCCTTAAGACCTATATTATGCAAATATTAGGACCTATTATGTATGTGATATCAGGACCTAAATTATGCGATAATAGGTCATTAATTTATCACATGTACATAATTGGCCCTAATATATCATATAGACCTCTTAAGGCTTGGACTCAAGTATCTAATGTGAAATGTTTTTGCATACGTGGTCATGTTATTAAGTCACAATAAGACCTATTATGTCATAATAGGTTCTATTATGTCATATTTAAGATAAGTATTATCGCAAATAATAGGTCTTAATATCACATAATAGGTCCTGGTATCACATAATATAGGTTTTAAGGGGACTCAAGAATAATATGAAATTTTTTGCATACACTTGAAAACAAAGAAGACACAATGTTTTTTTGTTTGAAAGTGTTTGATTGTTTTGATCATCCAAGCACAAATCCTAGGGCTAGATGAGACATTAGTTGTTGAATCTCACTTGGGGGATTAACTTGAGCTACGCAATTCAGAGTGGGTACTTAGGTGCTTGACCCCACTAGCTCCCCTCCACGACACTCACTTCTCTAGGGCAACCAAGCACCAGTCCCCACAAAAACTCCCCATGGAGAACTTTGTATCTCTACTAAGAACCATAAGAATGTGAGCTGCTTTAGAGGTTCGACCTCCTACACCAACAACTAGAAGGTTTTGGCTTCTAACAGAAAAGGTGTCTAGTAAGGGCATCCATTCGGGTGGCTATAATTAGTAGCGTGTTACGATCCATTAAATGGAAGGCCTCCTAGCCTATAGAGGTTGCACTCTATAGGGTTTATGGGGAGTCATAGCACCATTATAGCAGCATGTAACACCTGTTGCTTGCAACTTTCATTATAAACACATGTATTTATAGTGGTTTGGAAGAGCTTGGCTTTAGCTTGTTACCACTTTGGGTCATTCCCTCTCACCAAGCCTTAAGGTCTACTTGGGAGGCAGGCCCCTTTCTAAGGATAAAACCAAAAAGAGCCTATTGTTGAAGACACAAAAGACAAGTTTGTTAATTTTAGAGCACCAATTGAAGTCTTTGCTCAACTATAAAGACACATGGCTTCAAAATCTAAATTAAATTATATATTTATGGACTATCTAAATTAAATTATAAATTATAAATAATAAATGGGAAAGAGAGGGGTCCTAAAGATCTAAATTTTAAATTAAAACCATGATCTATTATAAATGGACTTAATTATATAGGAGAAAAAGTCAATTACACAACAAGCAAGTTAATGGAATTTGAAATTTGCAAATACACATATTATTTCAAATTAAAGCATAATTAATTTTAATTAATATGAGATTATTTTTAATCCTGCTATTTCTAATTAATTTAATAAAAATAACATCATTTAGAATTAATTAAGATAGACTTATTATATAAATTAAATTAATTAAATTAATATTATTTAAATTAATTTTCATTAAAAATATTAGATAAAAAATATTCAACTAATACTAACAAATAAACACAATTTTTGGTACGCAATACATATAAAATTAAATAGAAATAAAAAATAAAAATGCATACTTGCATCATGATATCTTTGCCTTCTTTGTTCTCGATATCTTTGTTCCGTTTTGGGAGAATAATTCCTTGAAGTCTTATTTTGCCTTCTCTTCTTGTTCCCCATGCTTTCAAAATAACCTTCAAATATCTTCAAATTATTGCCCTCAAAATAATTTCAAATGTCTTCTTTCATCCAAAAATGTGAATTGTTTTAATCATTTGTGTGTTAAAAAATGAAAAAAATTATGTATATTTATATGTTTCTACTGAAATGTAAAAAAAAAAAATTTGAGTCGGCTAGGGTCCGAACGAACGCTGACAGTTAGAAAAGGTTGGGTTCGTTTGAACTCGGTCGTTACATAAATGTATGCGTCATAATTTTGCCAGTGTTCATTCGAACCCTCTTGTTAGAGGTCTCTCCCAAAAAATTTCAGAGCTCTGAGGAATTTTTGCCTTCGGACCTCTGGTTCAAGGTACAAATGAAATAATCTTGATAACCCAAAAATATAATATGGTAGTACTTGGAGAAAGCTTTCCAACGAGTATAATTTTATTATATTGTGAATTCATTATGTTCTTGTTTTTTTTAATTTTATGGAATATTGGTTTTTCACCGAACATGAACTTCTATGTTCAATGCATTGGGAAAAATAGGAAACTAATTCAATTTTTTTTTTGAAAAATATCTATGCCCCAGGTATTGATGTCTTCTTTCTAACAAAAATAAATAAATTGAATTTCGATAAATATAGAACAAGTTATGTGTTCAAACTTAAACCTATGTTTGAATTATGACTAGTCGGACTTCAAAACTTTATAAAATTGAAAATATTCAACATATCACTATCAAACCAACTGCAAGCCTTGGATATTGATGTTACAAACCAAAATTCGAAATAATTGAGTTTTTATCATTTATATAAAAAAAGTTATGCATTTTGGGAGGCACATCACTCTTAAAAAATGTAGTTTGTTGTAAAAAACTATTTTTCGAGGGAGATGGAAAAATTAAAAAAAAAATCCTTCAAAAAAATTTGAAAAAATAATATATAGAATCTACAGACAAAATGCTACAAACCACTAATTTACATCATCTTCAAATATTTAATAGTTTAAAAGTTATAGTTCTCGGAAGTTGAAGATTATTTTAAAATGGTTCATCTCAGTGTCAAAAGTGGCAAAAAAGTGGGAACCATTATTGTGAGTTCACCCTACTCTAAATGCTCTAAACTCAAGGATTGCAAATGAGCCAAATGAAGCTTGTATTTTCTATTTATAGGCCAAAATTAGAGTTTTTCCCTCCACAATGGTCGTGGTCCCCTTGAACTTCAAATCACTTGTAGGTCAATCAAACGGACTCGAAAATTCATGAAATCAGAAACTATCACTCATGAGCATATTATCGTTAAATTGGTCTTAATTTCATATTTTTTCGACCAATTTTTTGAGGGAGTATAATTACACCCTACTATCGCTGGGGCACACTGGGGCATGAATTTTTTTCATTTTCTTTGAAACAACATTGTTCCAACATTGTCTCAAAGAGGGGCAAATGTAGACACCTAAAAATGTCTCATTGCTAGCACACTAATTATTCATCTTAATTAATTAAATAATTCTTTAATTAAGCTAATTTTTATTCTTCTAAACTAATTTAATCATCGCATTTCATCAACTCTAATTATTCAATTTCCCTCCAATCAATTAATCATTTAATTCCCTTTCTTATTATTAATTAAATAATTTCTTATTTAATTAATTGCTAATTAATAACTTTAATTACATAATCTTTATTATTTAATTAAATTCAATTTTTAAATAATTAAATGATTTCTTTAAGTTATTTAATTATCTAATTCATTCTCTACTAATTCAAAATTCAAAAATTCAAAAATTCAAATTCCCCAAATGCTAATTTCACTTAATTTCAATAAAATGTGCCTTTCATTTCATGATTTCGAAAACCTAAATTCAAACCAAATGCAAATGAAATCTGAATTTCAAATCAAATTCCTACAACACATGTCAAAATCCTAATTGGCACTAACTTTCAATCTAACTGTCAATCACCTTTTTTTGACTGGGCAATCAATTCAGTCAACTTCCTAATCAAATCAGTCATCCTCTCAGTTAACTCAGTTCACTCATCAATAGACTTTTTGGAATAGACTCATCTATCTAGTTCACTGATCAATCAACTTAGTCAACTCATCAATCAAATGAGTTCAACTCCCAATCAACTTTGTCTCAATTGATCTCAGTCATAGATCGATTATGTTCTCAAATGTATCTAAACAACTCAATTCCTCTATTCAAATTCTACAAATTGAGCTTCAATCCTTCATTTTCAATAACCAATGTCTTCAAAATTATTATGCCATTCTTATGCACAAATCCCAGCGCAACACTAAGAGCCACACAACCATGATAATTGAGAATAACAATGGAAGCTTATCAAATCAACAAAGGGGGTTTTACGTACTCAATTTCTATATTTTGTTGATTTGATTACATTTCATTGTCTTTATGGTCTAGCTAGTTGGATTTGAGTTTTTAGTGGTTAAACTCAATTAATTTGATTATTTATGCTTCATTTTTCCCGTAAAAACAACCATAATATTCCTTGTAAGTACATCTAGAAGCATACTGACCAACTCTTCCATAATTGAAACACTTTAAGGGTAACCTACCTTTGTATTTTTTGGATCCTTTCTTCCGTCTTCTCACAAAATTTTCTTCTATATCATCCATGTCATTGCTTTCTTTGGCTTCATCTTCAATCTTATTGGTGACTTTGAATGTCATTTCTTTCGTCTCTTTTTGTAAATCATCTAGCTCAGCAATCTCAAAGGCAGGGAGCAAGCCATAAAGCTGACCCAAAATGTTTTTGTCCATATCATGAATTTCTTTAATGACATACTTCTTAGGTTTGCAACATTTTGGCAGTGTTAACATTACTTTTCTCAAAGCTTCACTTTCTTCTAATTTTCCACCAATATCTCTAATTTCATTCACAATCTCATTTACTCAGTGCAGATAGCCTTTAATGTTCTCATATCAAACATTGTTAGATTCTCAAACTTGTGTTTTAGATTTGTCAACTTGGCTTGCTTTGTCTTCAAATCACCTTCATATACACTACTCAACTTCTCCAAATTTCTTTAGCAAACTTCAACCCCATAACCTTAACAAATACTGGATCACTTAAGCAACTGATAATTGCAACTCTAGCCTTTGCATTATTCTCATTTGCCTTGATCTCATCTAGAGTACGAGGACCATTTGTCGGAGCAGTATACCCAGTCTTAATAATATCCCATATTCTAGTCGACATAGAGTGCAAATAATATTTCATCATTTCCTTCCAATAGGAGTAATTTGTGCCATCAAACTTTGGTGCTTTGTAATTAACTTTCCTTGTCATTCCAGATATTCCTGAAGTAGTTAAGCTTCTCTAAGAGGATTCTTGCTCTGATACCAATTATTCAACACACCAAAGGACTGAGAGGAGGAGGTGAATTAGTTTGGAATTTTAAAAAACACTTATGATCTTTAAATCTTCAAACCACAATTAACTTATTACTACAATTATACAACATGAAATCACAAAGCACAATAAACTTATGAACTCTAAATTTATGTGGAAAACCCTAAACAAGGAAAAAACCTTGGTGAGAATCACACTCACAATATGAATAATTCATTACTATTCTTTAGGCTCAAGGCTAAGGAGAGCACTACACCTAATTGGACTTGTAAGACTAAGGCACACAATCTTAGGGAAAGATACAAGGGACTTGCATTATTGAGACAAACTATCTTAGAGCAGGATACAAAGGATTGCACTTACAACAAGTACAAGGAATAGATGAATTGAAATAAACAAGATCTCTTATTTGTGAAATTGTCTTTGAACCACTGTGTCAAGTGACCAATATCATGACAAACACATTTGACATCAACCAATATTTCAAAAAATTGTCATGCTAAAGATATCATCATCAAAGCTCTTCACAAACTAACTTTTGAACTTTTGCTACACCAAATCTGCTTGCAGATCATTCACATCAATTCACACACATTTCATAACTCAACTCATACATCCACCCATTATACATACATATTATTCATCAAAACCCTCAACCAGGTTGACCACAAATATAATATACAATATTACATAAATTAGACCACTCAAACTAATAACACAATGTGGTGCACTCCAAGAGATAAAGGAGACCCAAACATGTCATAATACATCTCTCTAGGTTGATTCCAATGAATCACACATGCTAACACATCCTCCAAAGTCAATATCAAATGAAACGTGTAGATAAATAATAAAGCACATTAACTAGTCGACCCAAAACATCCTCCAATGTAAAATATATAATGTGGATCTACACATGCCACGATGAGATCCATATTAACATCCAAAATTAACCTCAAAAGATCATATGCAATGTGAGAGAGTATCTGAAGGTTGATCATATCAAGCGCAAGTTTAGTTTTTAGTCTTGAAGGTACACAAAATTCTATATTTTTATTTTGATAGGACTGTTGTCTTACCTATTGAGTTGGCATTCAGATCTTTGTGTTGGGATTTGTGTCTCAAATAGGTTGGTGCTTGTAAGTTTACATTTGGGGATTTGTATCTTCGGTAGGTTGGTGCCTACTTCATGTTCTAAGTGATTCATTATTCTTTGTGAGGTTGGATTTGGGTAGTAGATCCAAGTAGCTTTTTTCACTATGATTTTTCCCATATTGGGTTTTCAAATATTTCTGGTGTTCTTTGTGTGGATGTGTTTTTTTATGTGTTGTGTAATTGTTACATCATTAAGAATATTTATATGAGTTGCATTGATGTTTTAAGGTTTATGATCTTAAAATTTATTTATGGCAATGAATGCTTAATTAAGTTGAAATTGAGATATATTGATTAACCCCTCCCCCCTACCCCCAACTCCATGTATATTGTGATCCCTTCAAAAGGCACTAATTTGGGAAAAGTGTTGCAATGCGCCCCTTTTGAAATAGGATTATAATAATAACAAATCAAACCCTAAAAAAATATATAAAATAAATAAATTATAAAAGTTAAATTTTATCAAAGGTCAAGGGACATGTGAAGAATCATGACTATTAAAGGAAAAATAAATATAAGAGACACCAAACAAGAAGTAACAACCATACAAAGATTAATCTTTCACTATTTGATTATTACTCCTTTAGAGCATGGAGTTATAGTTCATTTAACCCAAGGGCAAAACCCTTAATGGCAACAAATGAAGGATGAAAGCCCACAATTTTTAAAGAGTGATTTCACATGGGAATCACCATTGTGCTAAGTTGATTGATCTTCTAGTAGAGATATTTGATTGTACAAATTTGATTAATTATTAGAAATATCAATTGAAAAAAGTATATTCTTTCTATATATATATTATTGCATAAAAATCAAAGTTAAACTTGATTAGATATTACATAGTATTCCCTTTGATATATTAAAAATCAAGTATAGTTTTCCAATGCATATATTATTGCATAATAATAAAAGTTAAACTTGATTAGATATTACACAATATTCCCTTTGAGCTATTAAAAAGTTCAAATGGTACTAGAAACAAATTTTGCCAACCTGTGAGTCTTTTTTCATATGCAATTTAGTAATGAAGGTAATAGATATTATCAAAGAGAACTTATTTCATTTAAATGACAAAATCAATGAATATTCTAGATAGCAAGGGAAAATTCCTTAGGGAAAGTTCTTATAGATAAATTTGAAAAGAAGATTGATACAATGATAGACATATTGAGTCAAATGCTCTACAGTAAGTAAAATAATATGAATGCTCCCAAAAATTAGAGAAAAAAATTCACGTGAGGAAATTGCAAAGCCCAATACAAGAAAATATACACACCATGCATGCAAATTGTAAAAATATTTCTAGAAAATCCAAAAGGCCATGTTTTTCACAAATTTGACGAGTATAAAGGGTGTCAATAAAATATAACCCGAACTCTGCCAACCCTCTTATAAAATCACAAAATGAACACTCTAAAATAAATGTTCCTAACATAAGTTCTATGCCAATGATTATGGACAAAGCTCCTAATTTACCTAATATGAACTCATCAAGTGTATGCACTACACAAGTTCAAGCTCTAGTAGGATGTTGAAGCATTGCTACTAGAAATAACATAGTGACTAATATGTTGAAGTCAAATGATTCACAACAAATTCTAACTCAATCAAAATGTGCTCCCTTGTAATGTCCCCTTTTCTTTGGTAGTTATCAGTTGCAAAGATTAGTCCATCACTTGGTCCCCATGGATTAACATGGTGGTTAGGGGACCTTTTGGAGGGTGTTTATGGATCCTTAGTCAACCATCTTGTGCTTAATTCAGTAATCCTTAGCTCACTATTCCCAAGGGTTTTGCAGTGGTCCTTTTAGAGCTTTCTCGGACCACTTTATTTACACACTATTTTTTGTAAGTCACTTGGTTATGTCGCTCATACTTACTATTTATATTAAATCACGAGGGATCATTCATTTGGCAACTTCTATATTGAGAAATGTTGGTAGGTTTTCATGATGGTCTATTATTTGAATTTCACATTTATCATGGTTATGTGATTTAATAATAAATAACATAATATTTAAAATTAAACCAATGTTTTAACTTTACATCATTTAATGTTATGAATATTATTTTAAGTGATTTTATGAAATGGAGTTACAAGGGGTTAAAAGGGTAACTTTTCATTAAAAAATTCATAAAGTGATTTTATTATTCTTCATGTGGTCGCCAACTATGAGAAATGAATAAATTAAAAGCAAACTTCATTTAAATGATAAAAAAACCAACTTGGGTGTGGGGTTTTTGGCTAAAGCATAAAAAGAATTTAATTTTCTATTTCAATTATTCAATTGATTTTGATAATTTGAAGAGAAGAACAAAGAAGGTTTTGTAGGTTGCCGAAGATTGGCTTTTTGGGAATGAGAATTCTCAAGAAGAATAGTATTTGTAGGTGCAGAAAATCACCTAAGAATATACTTTGTTGAAGACTCCATTCAATGGGTTTGCTGGTGTATCAATTGATACATTCTAGTATTGATTTGTCAAATATTTGTTTATCATTTTAGTGTAGGTTTTCAAAGTAGATTTATCATTAGATTTGAGGAGTTTATTATGGTTCTTACTAGTTGTACCATACCCAGGCAAGTCGTACCATTCTTGCCTATAAGTAATTGTTCCAAGGAGTGACATGGGTTCTTAGGGAAAGTTCAAATCATATTCCCACAACAAAATTACGCTATATAGTTCTATCAACTGTACACTATCAAACACAGAATAAAATACCCAAGGGTACCTTATCCTCTCTTGAATAAAGCCTCTGAATGTTGAAGATGTCGCGAAAAGGTTCAATCGGGATGACTTCAAGGTTCTTGTATGTAGGATCTCTACGTGTGGATAAGCTCTCTGTGGTATGATGTGATTTGCTGGAATCACAAGGGGACTTACATTTGATGATTGAACGTCTGATCTGCTTTGAATATTGCTGGAACACAGGATCTTACTAGCTTAGAATTGAAAAAAAAGGAAAAAAGATGAGGGCAAGGAAAGGATCTAATCCTAACACTAAGAATGTAGGAGCAATGATTGATCTATGATGAAATTCTAACTAAGTCTTGTTTTGACATCGCTGGACCATCTCCACAAGGTTAGTGCAACCTTCGAAGGAAAGATTTATGATTTTCAAATCATCACTGCAGGCATAGACACCATCAAGTTGATGCATATCAATGAAGAAGCGACAACTGAAGTTAAGCTTAAGCTGAATGATTCAAGTTGACTACACAAGGCAAGTCTGCAATCAACAAACTGCTAGTAGTATGGATATACGAATTCCACCATCAATCAAGCACATTTCTTCCATTCATCTAATAACATGAAATCAAATATGAGAAGTATAAAGACCATGCAAATTGTCGAATCAACCCATAAATTTCACCATTTCTTCAATGAAGTTACAAGTCTTTTACAACAACATCTTGGCAACAATCTTTGCCTTCTCTCTCTACTCTACTCTAATTGCTATTCTATCAACTAGCTAATCACCTTCTTACTACTCTCTATCTATTTTCTATTAACTGCTTATATATTACTTTACAAATGAAATGTCAGGGCTTATATAGTGCCCTCAATACAATTCGATGGCTAAGATCAATTCGAGATCAATGGCCAAGATTCAATAATGAAAACCCTAATTAGGGTTTGTTACAACCATTACATAACATTTAATGCTCGACCAATGAAATAATTGTATTGCTTGGACACATGTCCTCTCTGGAAAATTCCACCAATGGATAGCCGGGGTAGGTACATCGAAGTTTGTGCTACCTTCTATGAGTTAGGTACATTGAATCTGGATATTGTTGAGGTGGACCAATCCGACTAGAGGAGTGATGACTAGGATGCCACCTCGTCTGACACTTGTAGCTTGGTAGATATTCAATTTGATGTTGTTGAGAAGCTATCTTTAATTAACTCTTCTGAAATTATCTGCTTCTTCAATGAACCCTTGTTCTAACTCCTTTTGTCCTTGATTTGCAAGATGATTGATGTACCTCACCTTGGAATGCTGGATTGGAAGAGGTCGCCCTTATTGATGTTTGATCGAAGAAAGCCATCCTTGTCGATGCTAGACTGGAGGAGGTCGCCCTTATCCTTGCTTGATCTTCTTGGAGGAGACCGTCCGACTTGTAGATCTTTCAAGCTTGGGAGTCGCCATCTTGATACCTACACAACATTTCACAATTAATAATATATCTTGAAGTGTAGAAATTAGGATTCAAAAGGAAGATTTAAGATTTTAATTAGGAAACTTCATGATAAATCTTGAGTTATCATTTCCTAATTAACCATGTAATTTTCAAAACTTGAAATTCAAAATTCAAAATCTCAACATTGGGACTAGGATGATCTCGCCATACCTCCACTTGAGAATTAATTCTAAAAAATGATGCAAAAATAGGGTGAATTTTGGCTAGGTGAAATATAGATCAAAGTCCTTCCTTTAGCAAAATGCGCCTCCTTTAATCTTCTCAAGCATCAATTCCAACACCTTTAGTCTTCAACACTTAAGATAATTCGCTCCAAATAGGCTAGCTTTCGCACCTCCTTCCTTGCTCCTCAAATCGCACTTGAAATAATGAATGAATGATTAAAATTGCTCAAAACACCCCTACTATATAGGGCGCTCACCACTTCATCTCTCCATAGGTCGACTTGGCAAAATAGGCCAAAAAAATAAATAAATTTGCAAAAACAAGAGGCCGACATAATAAAATAATAAAACATGATACCTCAAGCGGCCCATTTTCGATTTTAATTTAATAAAAATTAATTTTAAATGCCCTTCTAATAAAAAATCGATTTTTTGAGGCTAAAAATTAATTTATTAAATGCCATGCGCCTTTGCCAATTTAATTTAAATTTTTCAAATATTTTGAAGTTGATGATTTTGGCATTTCATGTGATTTGGAGGATGTCAACATTGGGATATTGCAAAATAAAGAATGCACATTTTAAGCGCTCTGGTCCCTTGGAGAGGGACAGGAGCACTTTTTCATTTTTAGGCTAGGATTCTCAATTGTTTGGAGTCAAACCTTTGTTCACCATGCCTTAGAAGATTCTTCCCATCTCATACAACGTTGCCTTAGCATAATCTCGGAGGGAATTTGTTGTTTTCAAAAAAAGTGGGACGGTCCTTCAGTGAGGGACGGGAGCACTTTTGAGTCCATTGCATGAATTCTTGATCATATTAATCTTCAATTTACCCTCAAGGTGTAGAATATCACATTTCACACCATCTTGAGCCTTGGTAATATTATTTCAAAATGCAAGGTAAAAGGTCATATTTGGAAAAAAGTGGCATAGTCCTTCAGTGAGGGACGGGAGCACTTTTGCCAGTTGTCATCAAAATTTGCAATTCTCGCATCTCAATTCCACTTCAAGGAATTTTAAACACTTTTTCAAACTTGCACCTTGGTCTCAATTCATCCAAAATTGGTGAGAAAGGCAAGATAACATGTTAAGTGCTCTGGTCCTTTGGTGAGGGACGGGAGCACTTTTAAAAAGTGGGACGGTCCTTCAGTGAGGGACGGGAGCACTTTTGCAATTACAAGCCAATTCGTCCTTTGCTAGTCTTCCAAATTATCTTCAATGGATGAATCTTGCCCTCCTTCATTCATTTCAATCACGCAACTTGCCTTGCCTTTGCTAGAAATCTATTTTTTTAGAAAAATTGGGATGGTCCTTCAGTGAGGGAGAGGAGCACTTTTAAAAAAGTGGGACAGTCCTTCGGTGAGGAACGGGAGCACTTTTCTCATCTTGGCGTACCCTTTTGTTCTTTAAATCTCTCAATTGCATCCAAGGCATAAAACATCCTTTGTCCTTCCCATCCAAGTCAAGTTTTTCCATAAAATATCAAACAAAATAGGAGAAACTTGAAAAAGTGGCACGGTCCTTCAGTGAGGGACGGGAGCACTTTTTGTCATTTGGGTTGATTTACTCTTTTGGGATCCGCTTAAATTATATTCAATGGACAAAACATGCTTCCCTTAACCTCTTCAAATCATAAAATCACCTTAACCTTGCAAAGATAGTGCAAATTTGAAAAAAGTGGCACGGTCCTTCAGTGAGGGATGGGGGCACTTTTGAAAAAGTGGGATGGTCCTTCGGTGAGGGACGGGAGCACTTTTGAAAAAGTGGGATGGTCCTTCAGTGAGGGACGGGAGCACTTTTCCTTCTACCTTCAAAATTCACCAATTTTGTGCCTTCAAAATCTTCAAAAGTATCAAGTCATATCCAATTGTCATTCCGAAAGACCCTGCACAAAACAAAATAGAAAAGTCAGTGACAAATATGCATAAAATAACATTTGTGCTCTGGTCCCTTGGAGAGGGACGGGAGCACTTTCGTCCTTTCTGGCTAAAATATTCAAAATTTAGGTCTCCAATCATTTCACAAGGTATAATTAGGTCATCTTCAAGGCCAGGAATCAGTTATCTTGAAAAAGTGGCATGGTCCTTCAGTGAGCGACGGGAGCACTTTTTGTGTTTCAGGCATCATCTTGCCTCCAAAATTTGATCAAAATTCACCTAGGCAAAAATGTACAATTTCATCTTCAAAACGCTAACACTTAGACAAAATTTGAAATTTCCCTCAAAAAACCCTGACCAGACCTAACCTGAGACATATCTGACTTCGTGACGGACTTATCTTATTTCAAAAATCTCAATCTTCGAGAGGATGCGTAATAACCTTCAAAATTTGACTGGACTTAGCTTGAAAATATCCAAAAGAAACCTCTAAGGTTTAGCCTTAGCCCAAACAACTCACTCACTCAAAACCCTAAAAGCAGAGAGAAGAACAGGCAAAACAACAGCAAAAAGAGGGGGTCCCCATTTTAATGGGGCGATGTGTGAAAACGTCACAACATCTAGTGCCACCTTGAATAAATGTTCCTGAAACATTTTAGAGATAAAGACTCAATCGACACCTAGAACCTCCGGAAAATTCAACCCAACTTATCAGGAGATTAGAAAATGTACTCAAAGTGGAAGGAAAATCCTTAACCAAATCCAGACACTTAGTCTTTGATTACCCAGGTGTGTGCAAGTGTATTCATTCCTCTCGACAAGACAATTATAACCTTCAGGTTCCCCTGTGATTAGCTACATAGTTTATCTGAACCTCAAAAGCATCCTGGATAGAGCCTCGCTGCCAGTCAGACGTCCATAGTCTCGACGAGGTTATCGCCGCAAGCTCGCGAACATTGCTCCATTGCCAGCCAGGCGTCTATAGCCCCGATGGAGTTACTCGCATATTCCCCTTAGCCAATTTTGATATTTCATTTCATTTCATTTTTTTTCTTCATTTTTCTCTTTCATTTTCTCATTTTTTTTTATTTTTTATTTTTATATTGCTTTTTCATTCCATTAATTCCTTTGGCTTGTAAGCAGTGAAGCTTACTAGGGTTTGAGGATTGAGGTGGCACTGAAGCCAGATTTTAGATTTTTCACCAATCACAGCTTTGCCTGAAAACCATAATGACTCGGAGTCTATTAATGTGTGATGATATAGTAATCAACAGATGTCGGCATCAAGATACAGAAAATGATTCCCTTCCAAGTCAAATATAGGTCCTGATCAAATGATAAAGCTGGAGAGGAACAACCCCGGATTCCGAGCACTTCATGAATGGATATCTAAGAAATGAGTCTAACATAAGATCCAGGATGTTGCCAGTGTGTGAGCAACAACACAAACGCCTTTCTCACAAGATGGAGGCTCCCACTCAAGACACCTAAACTAAAGCAAATGACCGACGGACGGACCCAAAGCAAACTAAACTAAAGCGCACACCAAAAGCAAACTATCTAAAGAAAGCAAACAACTAAACTACCTAAGCCACACTAGATCATGAGTCAAATGACTCAAGGCAAATTAAGAATAAGGCTCAAAAGACCTTTAACCTAAAGACACGAAAATAAAACCTACTCTAAACCTATATACAAGACTCCTAGACTCAACACGACTCAAGGAAGCGAAATATGTACATGACTATACATGATTTCTCAAGTGTGCAATAGGAGCACGACAAACGTGATGGTTCTCAACTGAGAAAATTCATCCTTAAATATAGAAAGGCAAACTCTCACCATGCATCTCTCATACTCAAGCAAGTTTTCACTCAAAATAATCAATTGAGGTAATTCGTTAGGACCATGATCAATCCAGATGCAAGTTGTTTTCCCAAAATCCCCATAATCAAAATCATAATAACTTTCAAGGCTAGGATTAAGGAAAGAGACAACCTGACACATTTCAGGCTCATATGGAACTGCATTGTCAGAAGCGAGGTCACCAGCTGCTTCAGGAGGTCACCATTGGTGATGAACTATTCCACGAGCATCCACAACATGTTCATCTTGATTAGGAAGTTCTTCTTGAAACAATCTCAACACCCCTTTGAATAGCTCAAGATTCTCTGTTTTCACTAAGATATCTTGCATAAACCAGGCATCTTCATGAAATTTTGTTAGCATATCTTCAAAAATGAGAGTCTCCTTGATGGATTGAGCTTCAAACATCTCCTCTAGTGGATCAAAGATAATCTCAGGTGATGTCTTGTCTTCAAGTATAGTTTCGGGAGGTCGGAGCTGATGATGGATCATATCACTCACAGTAACTTGCTTATCTAGAAAAAAATTTGGCAGTGATTCCATTTGTGTTTCCTCTACAAGATCCTTCAATGCTTCCTCAAATAGCATAATGGTGATGAAATCTTCAAGCGCCCCTTTGAATTGTTCTTCATATCTAGGCTCACTTATGATGATTTGTAATTCTTCATTCAATATCTCAACTTGATTGTCTTCTTCAATGAGGCCATTTGAAAACTCCTGCAATTCAATCTCAAGGACCTTCTTTTGTAGCATAAGCGAGAATTCTTCAAGGAATGAGTCTTCTTCTTCTTTGATTGCTTGTTCAACTCCTAGATCTTCCTTTATTAGTGCTTGAGTATTCTCAACTGCTTCTTCAACTTTTGTTTCATGGTATTCTTTTTTAGGTGCAAGGCATGGCAAGCTATCTACCGTAGTACATTGTTCCTGTTATCACTATTTTTAAAATTGGGTTCTTCTTTAGCCATAATTGGCTATGGTACCTTGAAAATTTTCTGAATGAGGTGTAATCCTAAGTGCTTCAGCTTTGTTCTAAACCTTAGGGGTTTAAGGGTTTTAATTTTTTAGACTCTTTCCTTGCTAAGCCCTCTGGTTTCTATTTTGCCGTTACTTTATTTCACTTAAGTCATGGGTCGTGGGATCGTAGGAAGTGTCCCCCCTTGTTATTTACCTAGGCGGTTATGTTGATTATTTGAAAAATTTTCGCCTTGTATTATTTCATTCTAAAGTGTCAGGCCCAGTAAACGCTGATCAACTTGAGAAAGGATCCGACGATCAGCGCTATTTCGCAAGGGTTAAGTGCTCACCCTTTAAGGCCGCGAAATAGCGAGAATGAATATCAGCCGTCCATGTGTCATGATGGAGGAGGTAAAAGGTATAGTTGTCAAAGGTAGCCGGAGCCCCGTGGCTTTCTTCTGGCGTATTAAAAGGTAGCACGTGGCACAAGTCACCACGACTCAGCGGGCCCACCATTCCTCAGGACCAAGGGTTCAAAAGTGGGCCCCAAAGATGAGTCGGCTCATAGGTGGAGATGACCTGGCAAGGACAGCTCTTACAATTTATTGAGACCCCGTGGCTCCTTCCAGCGAATAAAAAATTAAAAAGTCAGCTCCGACAGTGATAAGGTGCCAGGTGTCCATGACGTGTCCGTGGGCCCACCATCTCTGAGAGCCTTCTTAAAAGGTTAAATACCGATCGACTGTAGAGATGATCCGACGGTCAGCGCTATTTCGCAAGGGTGAGGTGCTCACTTCTTAAGGCCGCGAAATAGCGAGAATGAATATCAGTCGTCCACGTGTCATGATGATGACATAAGCGACAGACCTGTTGAGACGAAAGTGGGACCCCCCATGGTTCTTCTTCTGGCAAGTGACAGAGCAACAAATCAGCATAGCAGGTGACTAGGTGCCAGATGTTAGTGACGACTCAGCGGGCCCACCATTCCTGAGGACCTTTTCGAAGGATTAAAAGGTGATCAACTCGAAGGATGATCCGACGGTCCGCGCTATTTCGCAAGGGTGAGGTGCTCACTTCTTAAGGCCGTGAAATAGCGAGAATGAATATCAGCCGTCCACGTGTCATGATGATGACATGGCCAAAAAGGAGAAAATATGGGCCCGCCACAGTATAAAGGGAGATATTTGGCCGGTATCAAAACAGAATGCGAAGGGATTTTCTAAGCCAATGGTCAGATGCCGCGTGGTATTATGTAGCAAATAGAAAGACGGGACCCAGACTAAAGACAAAGCCGTCAAAATGAAATTAACAGTGAGACACTTGCAGGAAGGCTGCGACCCGTTGGAGCCAAAATATGAATTCTCGTATGAATTCGATTTAGAAGGGACGGCCGAAGCATGCGGAATCAATGTTATAGTTAAGGCCCAGAGTACAAGCATTTGATTTCCTAACAACCAAGTGTAGATGTCTTTTAAAAGATTTTGCAGAAGAATAACGCAGAGTTATCTTTTTCAAATACAGAGGAGGTGAATCAGTTGCAGAGCGAATTCCTTCAAGCAAGCATCAGGTTCTTTCTTATTTTGCAGCTATTTTTGTGTGGTGTAATAAGTGAAATTATTCTCGTGTTACAGGATTGTTTAAGAAGTGATATTCATCTTGTTGCATTTTCAAATGGCTCCTAAAAGGGAATTTTTTGGCAAGGTTAATTATTTAGAAAGAAGTGTATGTGATGACTTTTTAGAGAAGTTGACATTGTCAACTAACCAGGCATCTAAGGCCAAAGAGTTAGTACCCAGGGCTCCCCGTCTGAAGATTGGAGAAGGATTGTATGACAAAGGTAATTGGTTGAGAGACTCACAGGTTGGAATGTCCGGGTTGGGGCTGTTTAGAGTCGGATTTGGAATGAGAAATTCTCCTGCTCCACAAAACAGTGTTTGGGAACTAGATGTTGGGAAATTAGTAGTCCCAGGAGTATTCATGGATACAGACTTGTTAACCCAAATGGCATTAAACTATGATTCAATCACAAGGTGCATCTGGGATGTAAATGGGAAAACCCTCGTGGAAATCAATGCAGAAGAATTGAGAACAGCGTTTGGGCTCAGTGAGTTTACAAGCTTCTTGGGTCCCATAAACTTCACACAATTAGCCTAGGTGTACAGTGCACAGAGGAGTCATCTTCGGAATGGGCCTCTTAAAGAACTTTTTCTGAAAATAGGAGGGTTAGCAGTTGTAGGGCCTAACACACAAGAGCCTTTTTCATTGAGTATGTTCACCTTGAGGGCGAAAGGGATGTATTGGGCACTTTGCCAAGTTCTAGGAGAGGATGCTGAATCAAATATGCCAAACCATTACTTGTTAATGATTGTTCAAATTTTGTATCACTCTCTTGCTATTACATTTGATTATGCTTCTTATATTGCCGATGCTATCCATGGAGGGTTGATAGGAATAAAATATGGAAAGGTGGATAGGCCATTCGGATGGTACTCACTCTTGATGCACCTTTTTCTCTTCAAAGGTGGTGATTATTTCGCCAGTGGAATGGACCTAGTAAAAGAAAAAGAAGGAGAAAAGATGCTAGTACAACTATGGAGTACTGTGTTGTCATGGGACAGAGAGGATGCTAGCTTTCTAAAATTCAATAAATATTTTGCATCCAAAATAAGGACTCTCCTTTGCTCTGACAACCCAAGAGTCCCCAAGGTTCTTCTGGAATTCTTAAGGCCAAAAGAATTCGCAGAGAATATCAAGATAGTTCATAACTGGGGTGATATGTACTTATATCCAGTCTCCACAGTTTTCAGAGTTTTTGGTTTCAGAGGTACCCCATTTTTGTTACCCTACCAGGTCCCCCTCAAAGTGGGAATAGCTGAGATTCTTAGACAAATTGGTGGCCTACAAGAGGCAGAGCTAACAGGCAGAGGTAAAGGAACAATTTTCCCTACAGCTACAATAGCCCACCAATTTGTAATCACCAAGGGAGGCTGGAATTGTTTTGAGGATTTCCTCAAACCCTACCATTTGTCCACTGCAGTGTCTAGATGTGCTGATCCTGGGGACTTTTACAATGGTGTGTTCCGGAAGAAAGTAGCATGCAGAGGTAGGCCTCATCAATTCCACTTTCCTGAAGACCTCATCAGGAATGAATTTGATTTAGATGAACAGGAGTTGAGGAAGGAAAAATGGGTGGCTTACAAGAAAGCCCTGGATTTTGTGCATCAATTTGATGCTAGCTATGACCCATTGTCTAGCTTCTTCCCATTGGAAGAGAAGATAAATTTTTTGATTATTTGCTTTGAGGATGTGATGCAAACAATAAAGGAGAAGAGGGAAGTTGTAATTAAGAATAACCCTGAAAAAGCAAGAATGATTTTAGGAAAATTAGCTTCCACTAAAGCAATCCCTCTTGGTGATTACACCCTGCATAAGAAAGCAGGTTATAGTGTGTTGGTGTCTACAACAGGGGAACCCTCTTCATCCAAAGGAAAGAGGAAGATACAAGAAGTCATTGACATCCAGGACAGCCCAAAGAAGCAGAGGGTGGGGAAGGAAGTGCAATCAGATACACCCCTACATTCCCCATCCCAATCCCCTCTCCACATAGGAGATGAGCAAGCAGCAACTGAATACCTCTCTCAGTTGGGCAGCTTGGGGGAGATCGCATACATCTATGATGAAGTGGAAGAAGGGATGCCAGAAGAGCCCACTGAAGCACAGATGGACATCACTTCAATTGAACTCAAAGGCTAGGAGTGGGATCCTGAGATAAAGAAGGCCACTAGTGCCTTTCTAGCTGATGATAGCTTTGTCACATCTGAAGCATTCATGCAATTTATCTGGAAGCAGCATATAGATAAATATAATGCTAGATGTGAAGCAAGAAAGGCAGAACAGCCTAATAAAGATCCAGCCTCAGTGGAGGAAGAAATAAAACAGGAGATGATGGAAGAATTCAAAACCATCACTCCTGAACAAGGAAGGGATCTAGTAGCACAAACTCGAGTGCTCATTCTACCAGAATGGAATACTGCTGATGCTCTTGTACTAGATGCAGTAAGAAAAGAGACTAAACCCATGGAAGGGGTTACATTCAGTAAGGACAATGCTGCACTAGTCATGTGGTCCCTTAAAAGAAATGAGGATAAGAAAGGTAAAGATATCTCAGGGACAAGTCACATGGGTGGATTGATGATTAAAAGAGTAGAAAGTACAGGGGTAGTAGAGGCTGCTAGCACTGTGTTAGAGACAGCCAAATTCAGTGTTGCAGTGGTTGAGAAGGAAGCCAAAGAAAAAGAGGCCCTTCAGCTTAAATTGGAAACAGTTTTGAAGGCTTATGATAGTGCTAAGGAGGAGATAAGAGGCAAAGATAGCATTATTGCCAAATTGCAGAGCCAGCTGGTAGGACAACGCCAACAAGGTGAGTTTTCAACATTAATGATCACCTCTTCTCCTGCAAGACCTCCACCTGCTAGCCCCATCATTGAGCTCCCACCATCTCCTGCGCCTTCCAGCTCTCAAATGATTGAGATAACTCCCCAAGAATTGGAGAATCTAAAGCAGACTCAGGCCTATTATGTGGGGAAGTATGAGGAGAAGATAAAAGCCACAATCTCCAGTTTTGCAGACACTATAAATGCTTCACTGCTTCACAATAGTGTAGGAAAGGTCATGGAGATATGGAATGAATTAAGAAGAGATAAGGCCATTTTGACACCCATTTTTGACAGATGGAGGCATAGGGAGCAAGATTTAGAGTTCATGTGTGTTTCCTGTGATGAAGCAAGGGCCAATCCCATTATAAAATCTACCTCTAATATCACTAAGAGTTTATTGCAATTGGCAACAGAGGTGGATAATGTGGAAAGAAGGGTTAAATTGCTTAAGAAGGAATACACTGATCAGGTTTTTGAATTGCTCCCTGGAATTTTTGCCAATCCAGATCAGCTGAAAGATAAGCAGATATGGCTCAATGAGATAAATGCCAAATTGTCAGCAAGGGTCAAGGGAATCATTGATCTGGATGATACCTCGTTCTTTGTTATAACCATACAAGAAATAGAAAGAATTAAATCACACTATAGTTTTCTTAACTCAGAAGTCAACAAACTGAGGAATTCTTGGAAAAGGTTAACTAAAGTTAAAAATGATGTGATTAGTTTTGTATAGCCCACAGAGGAGACATATAGTGAGTGGGGAGTTAAATATTCCACTCGCGATCCAGAGCAGTTGGAGAGCGTCCCTGAAGAGCCAGAAGAGGTTGCAACTGAACAACCCGTTGAACAGACTGCAGGGGAAGCTGAAAAGAGCGCATAACTACTTTACGCAAAATTTGTAAACTCTTCAATTTTTGAAATAATTGTAACAAACTTTCCTCGAGAAGTCCGAAGCTTTGTGCATCCATATTGTTATAAATGGATACCAGGACTAGAGGGAAAGGGGATCACAAAATTTTGTAAGAAAACGCTGCAGAAAAATTATCTGAGCTTTTCGAAGTTAATGGAGAAACAGAACTTTTTTGTAAAATCTTTCGAATGAATATCAATATGCAGGCCATCAGTTTTGAGTAGAACTCTGTGTTGTCTTCAAAGTTATTTCACAAATTTATTTGCTGTTTTCATTCTGAAATAATCTAGGATTTTTCTGTTTGAATGGAATTGGAAAGCAATCTCAGTATAAGTGTTTCTAGCTTTTGTCTTTAGGAGGGAAATTAAATATGCAAGACCACTTATACCGGTAAATTCTTTGGGAGGAACTTTGAATTTTGAGGACCATAGTTTATTGTGAAATGATAAAATTCTTGTATGTGTCAGGCACATGTAAGGATTAATAGAAACCGAGCAGATGGGAAGCATATAGATATATTGTTTTAGGAAGTTTTATTTGAAGTTATGTGACTCTGTGACCTTGGATAAGGCACTGGTATTAATGGAGGTTGTTTATTGCATACTTTGTTGATCAAAATGCTGAAGTCAAGTATCGGATTCATGCTTTGTTTTCAGTTACTTTCAAGGTGAATAAATCCACTGGTTTCTGGACTGGTTTGTTGTGGGTTCGTTGCTTAAGAGTGTGAAGTTAATTTCACAAAGGGTATACCCACCTGGGCTCAAAGAAAAGCCCGAAGTGTAGAAGGTCAAACCAAACCTTGTCATATGTTGTCTCTAAAATTTCTTTATCCTTGATGTCTTCTCGGCACCCATTTTAGATTGTATTATTTTAAGGGCATTGAAGGGGAATCGGATTTTGAGAACAACAAAAGTGGCGACTCTGCTGGGGACAGTTATAATAAAGATAAAGATATAGATCTACACCGAGATTTGTGGAGAGTATTGTTGTGTTGCGAGTAAAACTGCTTGTTTTTGTTTTTTCCCATAGTTTTGTGGGTGGCGACTCTGTTACCATTGAACCAGTCCTTGTGAGAATACGAATTTTTGTTTAAAAAGAAAGACAGGCAAGATGCAAGGAAATAAGAACACAAGATCATTCATGAAGAAACATCCTCGTGAAACCTTGCAAGAAGGTCTGCCAGAGCAGTCACGAAGAGGCCAGAAGAGATCTGTGATGCATGAGCCATCAAATGCTGTGTGGGTGCAAAAAGGCAACAATACTGGTAAGATGCCTGATCGACCTGTCTATGCCAAGTCAAATTCATCTTCTAGAGATTCAGAGCATGATATTTTAGGTTTCCATTCAGGATTGTTTGGAAATATTGATGATGCACCTGTTTCAAGTCGAGACCTATCTCATGTTAGTGTTTCTGTAAAAGATAGAACCAGTTCAAATGCAATTAGGCACTCTGTTCCTAGGACAGTAGATGGGAACATTAGCCTGATTGACATAGATCAAATTAATGCATCAGACTCTGAAGAAAATTATCTTGATGAGGATAAAATGTCTGAAGAGATTGAAGAGTTAAACAAAAGAGTTCATCATTTAATATCCCTGAGAGCCCAAAAGGAGGCAAATAAGGAAAAGGAAGTTAAAGCCAAAATAATGGAGAGAGATAGGCTTCTTAGGCAGATAGTTGATCTTGAAGTGCTTGCTAGGGAAAATGAAAAGGGTGATGAAGAGGGCCCAGTGATTAGGGAGATCTTAATCCCTAAGATTAGACTAGTTTCTAAGTCAGTAGCTCAGCCACATAAGGAAGCATCTAATGACTCCCAGCTTCCTAAAGTCAATTTAGACAAAGGGAAAAAGATATGGGTAGATGATGAAGTAGAGTCTAAAACTGCAGAAGGGATTTCTCATAGGATCCTAGCACATGAGAGAGAGATGGAAAGGATGAGAAAGGAAAAGGAAGACCTCCAAATGGAATTGGAAAAGGCTGAGTTAGAAGCAGCAAATCAGGAAGTTAAAAGAAAGATAAACTACTTAAAAGCTCCCCCTATTACATTCCCATCGGAAGATCTTAGCAAGCCTAATCCCCAACACACCTCTTTTCCTCAGGTCAATACTCAACCTGCAGTACATGCTAACATTGCCTCAGCAAGCCAGATACCTTCAAATAAACAGTACACCCAAACATCTCAATCCCCAATCCCAAAAGCTAAAATGATCATGGGGAATAATAGTACTGTTTCCCCTTTCCAAAAAAGGCCAATTAATTTAGAACAATATAGGCAATTGTTTTTTGATGGGATCCCAAGGTATCCAAATCATGTGCCCACTGAGCTAAGAGATAAGCTCCATAAGTTTGCTGGGAACAATGCAGTCAGTGTTGAAGAACATTTGAAATCTTTTGGGGATCTAATAAATGATTATGAGATAGCAGATGAAGATGTCATTATGAAACTATTTATTCAATCCTTGGTTGATGATGCAAGAGATTGGTACAGAGGTCTTCCAGTAGCTAGCATAGGTTCATGGGAAGAGTTCAAAAATTTCTTTCAAGAACAGTATGGTGATAAGACTAATGTGAGTTTCATGCTGAATGAGTTCAATAATATTAGAAAATCTGAAAATGAAATAGTCACTGATTTCAATGCTAAGTTCCAAAAAGCTATGCATAGGTTGTATCAGGTAATGAGGCTAGATGACAATATGTGCCTTAATACATATTACAATGCATTTGATTCCAAAATGGCTTATATCCTGAGAGATAAAAATCCTCATAACCTGAGGGATGCCTTTAGAATTGCCATAAATGTAGAAAGTAATAGAAAGGCATCTGGAAAATTAGGAAGAAGGATAGATAGAAGATTATGGCATGAAACCAAACAGCAACCTAACAAAGTTGCTAAAGAGGAGGATAAAATAGAAAAACTAGTTACTGCTATGAAAGATTTGACTGCTAAGGTCAACAAAAATGATAAGCCTCACTATAACTGGCAGGATAGACCTCCTAGGTTACATGATATGCCATACAATACAAATTGGAAGGATGGTAAGCCCCAAGTTGAGAAGCCTAAAATTGCCCAAAGCCAAGATACACCAGATCCTTTGAAAGGGAAAACTGTTAATAATATAGAAAATACTCCTTGGTGTATTGCTTGTGATGGACCACATTCTCCCCATCAGTGTGCAGTGGCTCAAGCTTTGGAAGAATCCATGAGACCAGAAGCAGAGCTTGACATTAATATGTTTGAAACTATCATAGAAAGTGATGAGGAATCTATACAAAGTGAGTACAGTGATGTGCTAGATAATGAATGGTTAGTGCAAGGACAGTTAGCCTTAGGTTGGCATCCCACACTGAATGTGGTAACAATTGAAGATGAAGAAGTTCATCTTAGGAGGCCCAGTGAAGAAGAAGTTAAAAATCTCACTAAGGCTGCAATTGCCAAAGCAAAACATAACTACAACCTGAGAAGCACCAAGAGAGATACTGATCAAGGTGAGCCAGGTTCCATGTTTGTAAAAGAAGTCACTAAGAAAGGGGCATCAAGCAGTATTACTGCTACTTTTAAGGCTAGTCAAGAAAAAGAGGAACAAGTTAAAGATTTACCAAGAACCACAAATGCCAAAAATGCTGGTGATGTGCAAAAGGCAGAGATAATAAAAAAGGTCAGTCAATTTAAAATAGAAAAGGTTAAGGTAAATACTGAGAAATGTAATAATTTTACATTTGATACGGCCCAGGCTCTAACTCAAATGAAAGTCACTGTTCCATTAATAGAATTACTAAAGATTAAAGAACATAAGGATGCAGCTTTGTCTTTATTCTCTGGTATATCTGATAGTGACTCGGTATTACCCACTGGCTCGGATAAAGTTGGAAAGGATCAAGAGCTCCAAACCCCAGAGGTATATGTTGGAACTACTATCACTCAGGAGCCTTCTCAGGTGGATCCCTTTTATGTTACTTTGCTAGTCAATAACCGGTTAATTAAAAACTGCATGATAGATTCAGGAGCAGCTGCTAATGTAATGCCCGATGGTGTTATGAAAGAATTAGGATTGTCAGTAACTACTGTGTATGGGAAATGTTATGCCATGGATAACAAAGAAGTGCCTGTGATAGGTACAATGAAAGATGTAGAAGTAAAAATAGCTGCATTTCCTGAAGCTACTTATAAAATGGATGTTATTGTCACAGATACTAAACCCCACTATGGCATGTTACTTTCTAGGTAGTGGGCAGCAGCAGTGGGGGGAAATGTTCAATTGGACTTGTCTTATGCTACTATTCCTGTTGGCGGCAATAAGGTCAAATTATACAGGGAGCTGCGAGCTCCTCAGGTAATTGAAAATGTGGACCTTAGTATGCTTAATTGTATGATTGATGTGGATTTAGATAACTTCAGAATTCAGCCAATATCACCTCAGTTGAAGAACACTGACCCAATTGTAGTCGAGTTACAAGCACAGCAGTATGGGTTGTGGCAGATGTATTTTGATGGAGCTTGCTCCAAAGAAGGATCTGGAGCAGGGGTTCTTTTTGTATCCCCATCAGGTATAACTTTTAAATATTCATTCTTATTGGCATTCCAGTGCACAAATAATACTGCAGAGTATGAAGCCCTGTTATTAGGACTTGAGGTTGCAAAAAGGCATGGAATCCGATTGTTGAAAGTGATGGGTGATTCAGAGCTGGTTGTCTCTCAGGTAAGATCTAAATATGCATCTAAGAATGATAAATTGAAGCAATATAAGCATGCTGTTTGGGATATTATTGAATATTTTGATGCCTTTTCTATCAATTGGATAGAGCGAGCAAAAAATATTATGGCAGATTTCCTAGCTAATGTTGCTTTAAAAAATGATGATGCAACACTAACTGGTATTTCCACTGTGGAAATAAAAGCTAGGCCCGCTATCCCTGATAATGTATATAATTGGCAAGTTTTTGCTGACGATGAAGATATTCTTAGGTTTATCCAATGTGTTGATGATTATGATGGACAAAAAATTGATTGCAATGCATTGGTGGAAGTGGTGGATGATAGAGAGACAGTGTTTGGAAATGATATTGTCCAGTTGGAAACTAACGAGATACCTAAAGGGCTGGTGGAGTTAGAAAGTATGTTTAGTTATAATGACAGTCATTTACACCAGCAATCTACCACCAAGTTAGAAGAGTTGGAGGAGGTCAACCTGGGGACAGAAACATCCCCCAAGTTGGTATATATTGGAAAGAAATTACCCCCTCATGTTAGGACTAATCTTATCAATTTATTGAAAAGGTATAAGCATGTCTTTGCTTGGTCTTATGAAGACCTAAAGGCGTATAGACAAGATCTTTTTCAGCATGAAGTTCCTTTACTTCTAGATGCTAAGCCATTCAGACAAAAACAGAGACCTATCAACCCCTTATTAGAAACAAAAATGCAACAAGAGTTGACAAAATTGAGAGAAGGGGGAATTATTAAACCAATAAGGCATTCTTCATGGGTCTCTAATTTGGTCCCAGTAAGGAAGAAGAATGGAGACATCAGATTGTGTGTGGATTTTAGAAATCTGAATGTTGCTTCCCTAAAAGATAATTATTCATCTCCAAACATGGAAGCAATGCTACAAAGAGTGTCAGGTTGTGATCTTTTGTCCATGATGGATGGTTTCTCGGGATACAATCAAGTGCTTGTAAAGGAGTCTGAACAGTTTAAAACAACTTTCACTACTCCATGGGGAACCTATGTATATGTGAGAATGCCATTTGGATTAAAAAATGCAGGGGCTACATTTCAAAGAGCTATGGATGTGGCTTTTAAGGAATTTATAAATATCATTATGGTGGTTTACCAAGATGATTTAACTTGTTTCTCAAAGAGAGCTGATGATCATTGTGGACATCTAGAGAATGTGTTCGATAAAGCCTTGGAATTTGGTGTATCACTGAATCCCAAGAAATGTCATTTTGGGGTCACTGAAGGAAAGTTATTGGGACACATAGTTTCCAAGGAAGGGGTAAGAATAGACCCTGAAAGAATTGAAGCAATTAACAGGGTCTCTGAACCTAAAAATGTGAAAGGTATTCAATCCTTTTTAGGCAAAGTGAATTTTGTCAGGAGATTCATTGCAAATTTTGCTGAGATAGTGAAGCCTATTGTCAAGTTGCTCAAGAAGGATGCAAAGTTTCATTGGGATCAAGAAGCCTCAAAAGCTTTTAATGAGATTAAGAAGGCAATCCAGGAAGCACCAGTGTTGAAATCCCCAGATTATGGTAAGCCTTTTTCTCTGTTTTCTTTTGCTTCATATCACACGGTGGCTGCAGTATTACTACAAAAGGACAATGAAGGATATGAACATCCCATAGCTTTCTATAGTAAATCTTTGCAAGCGGTAGAATTGAAATACGAAACCATGGAGAAACAAGCTTATGCCTTGGTTAAAGCTGTTAAAGCCTTTAGGCCATATCTGGTGAATGCAAACATCATTGCATATGTTCCACATGCTGTAGTTAAAGATATTTTGTCTCAGTCTGAGGTTACTGGGAAGAGATGTAGGTGGATCAATAGAATTCAAGAGTTCAATTTGGAAATAAAGATCACTAAATTGGTGAGGGGGTTAGGTTTGGCTAAGCTCATGACTGAGTCAAATCTCATGAATGTAGAAGTGTATAATGTTGAGGTTAAAGATACTTTGGTTACTAGTATTGAGAGACAACCATGGTACACAGAGATAATCCAAGTATTGAAAGGTAATATGCTGTCAGAGGAAATGACACAAAATCAGAAGAGAACTTTAAAGCTCAAGTCTCAAAAGTATGTGCTCATTCAGGGTGATCTTTTCTGGAGAAAAAGAGATGGGGAGTTACTAATGTGTTTGGATGAATTTCAAGCTAAACAATTATTAGTTGAAATGCATGATGGAGTATGTGGAGGTCACTATTCTGCTAAGACTACTGCTGGTAAGATAATACGGGCTGGGTATTATTGGCCTACCTTGTTTAAAGATACCCATGCATATGTTCGAAGATGTGATTCATGTCAGAGATTTTCTTCTAAGCTCAAGTATGAAGGAGCCTTACCCCTGAACCCAGTCTCTGTAGAAGCTCCTTTTGTCCAATGGGACATTGATTTTATTGGAGAAATTGCTGAGAAGTCAGGAAGGGGCCATGGATGGATTATAGTGGCTACAGATTATTTTACCAAATGGATAGAAGCTATTCCCACAAGAAGAGCTTCTAGTAAAATTGTCATTGATTTCCTGATGGATAATATTGTGACTAGATTTGGAACACCTGCAAAATTGGTAATGGATAATGCTATGTGTTTTAGATCAGAAGAATTTGTAGGTTTTTGCAATAGTCATGGTATACACATGTCATACTCATCGCCTTATCACCCTCAAGGGAATGGACAAGCAGAATCTAGCAACAAAAGCTTGTTAAATATCATCAAGAAGATCCTGGAAGAAAACAAGAGGTCTTGGGATCAAAAGTTGAAGTTAGCTCTGTGGGCAGATAGGATAATAGTTAAAAAATCCATTGGAATGTCACCTTTTGAGTTGGTTTATGGTACCCAAGCCAGATTACCGGTAAATAACCTTCTTCTAGTGTATAAGTTTTTGCAGGAAGAGAACATGGAAATATCTGAACCGATGGAGAACAGAATGATCCAAATTGTAGAAGTGGAGGAGCTTAGAACTTCTGCCCATAAGAAAAATCAGAAGCTCTAGTTACAGTCAAAATATCTTTTTGATAAAAGGACATCATTAAGGAAGTTTCAAATTGATGACATGGTTCTTCAGTGGAATGCAAAAGGGCAGGATAAAGGAAAACATAAAAAATTTGAATCATTAAGGATTGGCCCTTTTATAGTTTGTGACTTGAATGGTAAGGATTCATATTTTTTGAAGAATATGAATGATGAGATGCAGGAATTTCCAGTGCATGGACAATTCCTGAAGCATTATTTCTCTTAATGTCCATGCACGGTAGGTCCTTTGTTTGTATATATTTTGTTTTCTTTCCTGTTTTCTGATTTTGGTCTGTGTTTTGGTCTGTTTCAATTTCTGAGTTTTTTTGTGTTAATCTCGCAATCAACCATCCCCAGTCAGAGCCACTGTTATCACTATTTTTAAAATTGGGTTCTTCTTTCCCCATAATTGGCTATGGTACCTTGAAAATTTTCTAAATGAGGTGTAATCCTAAGTGCTTCAGCTTTGTTCTAAACCTTAGGGGTTTAAGGGTTTTAATTTTTTAGACTCTTTCCTTGCTAAGCCCTCTGGTTTCTATTTTGCCGTTACTTTATTTCACTTAAGTCATGGGTCGTGGGATCGTAGGAAGTGTCCCCCCTTGTTATTTACCTAGGCGGTTATGTTGATTATTTGAAAAAATTTCGCCTTGTATTATTTCATTCTAAAGTGTCGGGCCTAGTAAATGCCGATCAACTTGAGAAAGGATCCGACGGTCAGCGCTATTTCGCAAGGGTTAAGTGCTCACCCTTTAAGGCCGCGAAATAGCGAGAATGAATATCAGTCGTCCATGTGTCGTGACGGAGGAGGTAAAAGGTATAGTTGTCAGAGGTAGCTGGAGCCCCGTGGCTTTCTTCTGGCGTATTAAAAGGTAGCACATGGCACAAGTCACCACGACTCAACGGGCCCACCATTCCTCAGGACCAAGGGTTCAAAAGTGGGCCCCAAAGATGAGTCGGCTCACAGGTGGAGATGACCTGGCAAGGACAGCTCTTACAATTTATTGAGACCCCGTGGCTCCTTCCAGCGAATAAAAAATTGACAAGTCAGCTCCGACAGTGATAAGGCGCCAGGTGTCCATGACGTGTCCGTGGGCCCACCATCTCTGAGAGCCTTCTTAAAAGGTTAAATACCGATCTACTGTAGAGATGATTCGACGGTCAGTGCTATTTCGCAAGGGTGAGGTGCTCACTTCTTAAGGCCACGAAATAGCGAGAATGAATATCAGTCGTCCACGTGTCATGATGATGACATAAGCGACAGACCTGTTGAGACGAAAGTGGGACCCCCCATGGTTCTTCTTCTGGCAAGTGACAGAGCGACAAATCAGCATAGCAGGTGACTAGGTGCCAGATGTTAGTGACGACTCAGCGGGCCCACCATTCCTGAGGACCTTTTCGAAGGATTAAAAGGTGATCAACTCGAAGGATGATCCGACGGTCCGCGCTATTTCGCAAGGGTGAGGTGCTCACTTCTTAAGGCCGCGAAATAGCGAGAATGAATATCAGCCGTCCACGTGTCATGATGATGACATGGCCAAAAAGGAGAAAATATAGGCCCGCCACAGTATAAAGGGAGATATTTGGCCGGTATCAAAACAGAATGCGAAGGGATTTTCTAAGCCAATGGTCGGATGCCGCGTGGTATTATGTAGCAAATAGAAAGACTGGACCCAGACTAAAGACAAAGCCGTCAAAATGAAATTAACAGTGAGACACTTGCAGGAAGGCTGCGACCCGTTGGAGCCAAAATATGAATTCTCGTATGAATTCGATTTTGAAGGGACGGCCGAAGCATGCGGAATCAATGTTATAGTTAAGGCCCAGAGTACAAGCATTTGATTTCCTAACAACCAAGTGTAGATGTCTTTTAAAAGATTTTGCAGAAGAATAACGCAGAGTTATCTTTTTCAAATACAGAGGAGGTGAATCAGTTGCAGAGCGAATTCCTTCAAGCAAGCATCAGGTTCTTTCTTATTTTGCAGCTATTTTTGTGTGGTGTAATAAGTGAAATTATTCTCGTGTTACAGGATTGTTTAAGAAGTGATATTCATCTTGTTGCATTTTCAAATGGCTCCTAAAAGGGAATTTTTTGGCAAGGTTAATTATTTAGAAAGAAGTGTATGTGATGACTTTTTAGAGCAGTTGACGTTGTCAACTAACCAGGCATCTAAGGCCAAAGAGTTAGTACCCAGGGCTCCCCGACTGAAGATTGGAGAAGGATTGTATGACAAAGGTAATTGGTTGAGAGACTCACAGGTTGGAATGTCCGGGTTGGGGCTGTTTAGAGTCGGATTTGGAATGAGAAATTCTCCTGCTCCTCAAAACAGTGTTTGGGAACTAGATGTTGGGAAATTAGTAGTCCCAGGAGTATTCATGGATACAGACTTGTTAACCCAAATGGCATTAAACTATGATTCAATCACAAGGTGCATCCGGGATGTAAATGGGAAAACCCTCGTCGAAATCAATGCAGAAGAATTGAGAACAGCGTTTGGGCTCAGTGAGTTTACAAGCTTCTTGGGTCCCATAAACTTCACACAATTAGCCCAGGTGTACAGTGCACAGAGGAGTCATCTTCGGAATGGGCCTCTTAAAGAACTTTTTCTGAAAATAGGAGGGTTAGCAGTTGTAGGGCCTAACACACAAGAGCCTTTTTCATTGAGTATGTTCACCTTGAGGGCGAAAGGGATGTATTGGGCACTTTGCCAAGTTCTAGGAGAGGATGCTGAATCAAATATGCCAAACCATTACTTGTTAATGATTGTTCAAATTTTGAATCCCTCTCTTGCTATTACATTTGATTATGCTTCTTATATTGCCGATGCTATCCATGGAGGGTTGATAGGAATAAAATATGGAAAGGTGGATAGGCCATTCGGATGGTACTCACTCTTGATGCACCTTTTTCTCTTCAAAGGTGGTGATTATTTCGCCAGTGGAATGGACCTGGTAAAAGAAAAGGAAGGAGAAAAGATGCCAGTACAACTATGGAGTATTGTGTTGTCATGGGACAGAGAGGATGCTAGCTTTCTAAAATTTGATAAATATTTTGCATCCAAAATAAGGACTCTCCTTTGCTCTGACAACCCAAGAGTCCCCAAGGTTCTTCTGGAATTCTTAAGGCCAAAAGAATTTGTAGAGAATATCAAGATAGTTCATAACTGGGGTGATATGTACTTATATCCAGTCTCCACAGTTTTCAGAGTTTTTGGTTTCAGAGGTACCCCATTTTTGTTACCCTACCAGGTCCCCCTCAAAGTGGGAATAGCTGAGATTCTTAGACAAATTGGTGGCCTACAAGAGGCAGAGCTAACAGGCAGAGGTAAAGGAACAATTTTCCCTACAACTACAATAGCCCACCAATTTGTAATCACCAAGGGAGGCTGGAATTGTTTTGAGGATTTCCTCAAACCCTACCATTTGTCCACTGCAGTGTCTAGATGTGCTGATCCTGGGGACTTTTACAATGGTGTGTTCCGGAAGAAAGTAGCATGCAGAGGTAGGCCTCATCAATTCCACTTTCCTGAAGACCTCATCAGGAATGAATTTGATTTAGATGAACAGGAGTTGAGGAAGGAAAAATGGGTGGCTTACAAGAAAGCCCTGGATTTTGTGCATCAATTTGATGCTAGCTATGACCCATTGTCTAGCTTCTTCCCATTGGAAGAGAAGATAAAATTTTTGATTATTTGCTTTGAGGATGTGATGCAAACAATAAAGGAGAAGAGGGAAGTTGTAATTAAGAATAACCCTGAAAAAGCAAGAATGATATTAGGAAAATCAGCTTCCACTAAAGCAATCCCTCCTGGTGATTACACCCTGCATAAGAAAGCAGGTTACAGTGTGTTGGTGTCTACAACAGGGGAACCCTCTTCATCCAAAGGAAAGAGGAAGATACAAGAAGTCATTGACATCCAGGACAGCCCAAAGAAGTAGAGGGTGGGGAAGGAAGTGCAATCAGATACACCCCTGTATTCCCCATCCCAATCCCCTCTCCACATAGGAGATGAGCAAGCAGCAACTGAATACCTCTCTCAGTTGGGCAGCTTGGGGGAGATCGCATACACCTATGATGAAGTGGAAGAAGGGATGCCAGAAGAGCCCACTGAAGCACAGATGGACATCACTTCAATTGAACTCAAAGGCCAGGAGTGGGATCCTGAGATAAAGAAGGCCACTAGTGCCTTTCTAGCTGATGATAGCTTTGTCACATCTGAAGCATTCATGCAATTTATCTGGAAGCAGCATATAGATAAATATAATGCTAGACGTGAAGTAAGAAAGGCAGAACAGCCTAATAAAGATCCAGCCTCAGTGGAGGAAGAAATAAAATAGGAGATGATGGAAGAATTCAAAACCATCACTCCTGAACAGGGAAGGGATCTAGTAGCACAAGCTGGAGTGCTCATTCTACCAAAATGGAATATTGTTGATGCTCTGGTACTAGATGCAGTAAGAAAAGAGACTAAACCCATGGAAGGGGTTATATTCAGTAAGGACAATGCTGCACTAGTCATGTGGTCCCTTAAAAGAAATGAGGATAAGAAAGGTAAAGATATCTCAGGGACAAGTCACATGGGTGGACTGATGATTAAAAGAGTAGAAAGTACAGGGGTAGTAGAGGCTGCTAGCACTGTGTTAGAGACAGCCAAATTCAGTGTTGCAGTGGCTGAGAAGGAAGCCAAAGAAAAAGAGGCCCTTCAGCTTAAATTGGAAACAGTTTTGAAGGCTTATGATAGTGCTAAGGAGGAGATAAGAGGCAAAGATAGCATTATTGCCAAATTGCAGAGCCAGCTGGTAGGACAACGCCAACAAGGTGAGTCTTCAACATTAATGATCACCTCTTCTCCTGCAAGACCTCCACCTGCTAGCCCCATCATTGAGCTCCCACCATCTCCTACGCCTTCCAGCTCTCAAATGATTGAGATAACTCCCCAAGAATTGGAGAATCTAAAGCAGACTCAGGCCTATTATGCGGGGAAGTATGAGGAGAAGATAAAAGCCACAATCTCCAGTTTTGCAGACACTATAAATGCTTCACTGCTTCACAATAGTGTAGGAAAGGTCATGGAGATATGGAATGAATTAAGAAGAGATAAGGCCATTTTGACACCCATTTTTGACAGATGGAGGCCTAGGGAGCAAGATTTAGAGTTCATGTGTGTTTCCTGTGATGAAGCAAGGGCTAATCCCATTATAAAATCTACCTCTAATATCACTAAGAGTTTATTGCAATTGGCAACAGAGGTGGATAATGTGGAAAGAAGGGTTAAATTGCTTAAGAAGGAATACACTGATCAGGTTTTTGAATTGCTCCCAGGAATTTTTGTCAATCTAGATCAGCTGAAAGATAAGCAGATATGGCTCAATGAGATAAATGCCAAATTGTCAGCAAGGGTCAAGGGAATTATTGATCTGGATGATACCTCGTTCTTTGTTATAACCATACAGGAAATAGAAATAATTAAATCACACTATAGTTTTCTTAACTCAGAAGTCAACAAACTGAGGAATTCTTGGAAAAGGTTAACTAAAGTTAAAAATGATGTGATTAGTTTTGTATGGCCCACAGAGGAGACATATAGTGAGTGGGGAGTTAAATATTCCACTTGCGATCCGGAGCAGTTGGAGAGCGTCCCTGAAGAGCCAGAAGAGGTTGCAACTGAACAACCCGTTGAACAGACTGCAGGGGAAGCTGAAAAGAGCGCATAACTACTTTACGCAAAATTTGTAAACTCTTCAATTTTTGAAATAATTGTAACAAACTTTCCTCGAGAAGTCCGAAGCTTTGTGCATCCATATTGTTATAAATGGATACCAGGACTAGAGGGAAAGGGGATCACAAAATTTTGTAAGAAAATGCTGCAGAAAAATTATCTGAGCTTTTCGAAGTTAATGGAGAAACAGAACTTTTTTGTAAAATCTTTCGAATGAATATCAATATGCAGGCCATCAGTTTTGAGTAGAACTCTGTGTTGTCTTCAAAGTTATTTCACAAATTTATTTGCTGTTTTCATTCTGAAATAATCTACGATTTTTTTGTTTGAATGGAATTGCAAAGCAATCTCAGTATAAGTGTTTCTAGCTTTTCTCTTTAGGAGGGAAATTAAATATGCAAGACCACTTATACCGGTAAATTCTTTGGGAGGAACTTTGAATTTTGAGGACCATAGTTTATTGTGAAATGATAAAATTCTTGTATGTGTCAGGCACATGTAAGGATTAATAGAAATCGAGCAGATGGGAAACATATAGATATATTGTTTTAGGAAGTTTTATTTGAAGTTAGGTGACTCTGTGACCTTGGATAAGGCACTGGTATTAATGGAGGTTGTTTATTGCATACTTTGTTGATCAAAATGCTGAAGTCAAGTATCGTATTCATGCTTTGTTTTCAGTTACTTTCAAGGTGAATAAATCCATTGGTTTCTGGACTGGTTTGTTGTGGGTTCATTGCTTAAGAGTGTGAAGTTAATTTCACAAAGGGTATACCCACCTGGGCTCAAAGAAAAGCCCGAAGTGTAGAAGGTCAAACCAAACCTTGTCATATGTTGTCTCTAAAATTTCTTTATCCTTGATGTCTTCTCGGCACCCATTTTAGATTGTATTATTTTAAGGGCATTGAAGGGGAATCAGATTTTGAGAACAACAGTTCCTCAGGTGCATTGGTATCGTCAACGTACAACTAATCCTTCTCACAATCAGATGCTGGAGCAATGTCCTGTTCATAGGTTCTCCTGAATTCAGCTGCGAGATGCACACCCCAAGATTTGTTTATAATACACTCTTCCTCAGACAAAGTTGGCATTCCAAACTGGTTTCTGACTTGATTGATAGCCATTTCACATATTGAGCAAGTAAATTCAGAGTGAGGTGAGTTGTGAATTCTACACCACAATGGTAGCAATATGTTCTCAAAGCGCATTTCACCATCCAAAATGAGTTGACTCTCGATCATCCACATGAAGCTTAGAAGAGGATCCTTGCTCTCTGGGATGCTGAAATTGTTTTCTTCTGTTTCTGGCCTTGGGACATCCCAAAAGAAGATTTTTCCCTCTGCTGCCGATTCCATCCTTGATAAGTACTTCAAGCAATGCATTTCATAAGGTTCCTCTGTCTCGTGAATTCGACACTGCCCTGGTCTTGCAAACTCGGACAATCTGTGTGGATAAAGTTGTGTATCTAATCTCCACCAAAGTTCAGGAAAATCAACTTGTTGCTCCATTGAGAAATCTTTCTTTTTTTATTTTTTTTATTTTTTGATTTTTTTTTATTTTCTATTTTTTACTTTTTTTGGATTTTCTATTTTTCACTTTTTTTTTTGGATTTTCTGGAATAAGAGAGATCTTGAATATCTCGGATTCAACTTGAACGTTCAACTGGTTCCAGCTTGATTTCTTCTTGCGTAAGTCCAACTGATGACCCAACGATCACCTTCCGTCGAGTGTTTGAGAAAAAGCTTTCCACTGATCTTCCTTGGATTCAAGAGTTCATGTTCGCTCACCTTTCTTCAACTTCAATTCTGTCAACAGAATTGGCGCTAGAAGGAGGGCCTGATCGCGATGAATGCCTAACACCTAAAAATCCAGATTCTATCAATTCATAATTTACAAGGAGCAATCTTAAGGACCTATATCATTCCCATTCTGGGGCAACTCTGTATCAGTTCATCTTATCTTCTTTGAAACAACGCGACAAGCCGCATTGTCTCAAAGAGGGGTAAAATGTAGACACATGTCATTCATCTCTTAATTCATACCCTAATCATTCATGCTAATCATCTTTTATGCAATTGACTACACTACGATCCTACTTGCAACCACATTCTGTTATTTGTTGAGCTCTTGTGCATATAAAATCTGAGAGCAAATATATCAAGCAAGATCAATGGAGATAGGGAGAATGGAGATCAAAACCCTATTGGACATGTGATGGTATAATCTTTGTGATTTCATGTGATTTGCATTGTCTTAGGTAATCTTCATATGTTATGGTGGATCTTTCTTGTTGTTAGGGTTTTTGGTGGTTGAATTCATTTAGCCTTTCAATATTGTTATTATTGTTATCCATTTTCACCATATACATTTTGGCACGCCCGGTGGGACTCTTGTCCCTTTTTGCATTTAACATTTGGCTGCAGATTTTGTATTTTGAAGTTGCAGATTTGACATTTTCGACATTTTCGCGTCTGCGCACTTTCGGATCGTGTTTTTGATTTTCTTGCGTGTCTATGACATCTGGGATCGTGTCTGCAATATTGGCAATATTTTATTTTGCAGGTTCCAGAAAAGCGCGTTTGTGTTGTAAAGGCGCGTCTGTGAGTTTTTAGCCGCGTCTGTGTCCAGGAAGCGCGTCTGTGTTCTGTAGTCGCGTTTGTGTATCACAGAACCACGTCTGTGTCACAAAGGCGCGTCTATGTAGAGGGTAACCGCATCTGTGTTCACCAGTTTTGAATTTTGGGTTTTTATTAATTCAGTTTTTGGATTTTGCATCTAGGGTTTCAGATCTAGTTTATTTTGAGCTAACATTTTCAGATCTAGCTAACAAAATTGGTGCAGCTTGTCTTGAAGGCTAAATTGTTTGGTTGAAGGCCCCTATTTTCACAAAGTCTTTTGGGTTTAAAATTTACCTAACTTGTGTGCTTGCAGGAAGGGGTGATTATTTGAAACAACCCAAACTACTAACAAACTTTGTTGCAGGTCCTTGGCAAGGGTTTTTGGATTTTTTTATTGTGTGCCTTGTTTTCATAGACTAGCAAACACTTCCATTGGTGCACTAAAATTGAATCATTGTCTTTTTTGTCTTGAGCAATAGGCTCTTTTTGTTTGATCTTTAGAGGGCCTGTCTTCCCGTGTGGTCATTAGGACTACTAGTGAGAAGAGAACGACCCAAGTGGTAGCAAAAGAAAAGCCATCTTCTTCCAAACCACTATAAATAACTATATTTATGGTGAAAACTATGAATAACGTGTGCTGATTAGTTCATACCGACACTATGTCTCCCCATAAACCCGTTTGATCAAATTTATTTGATCAGTTGTAGGGCGTAACCCCTACCGGCTGGGAGCCTTCTGTATTTACAGAGCTGAAAGTGCCGCATGTATGGCCACACGAGTGGATGCCCTTACTAGCACCTTTTTGTTTTAGAAGCCCAAATCCTTCTAGTTGTTGGGGCAAGAGGTAGGACCTCTGGTAGCGGCCCACACACATACGGTTCTTAGTAGAGATACAAAGTTCACCACGGGGAGTTTTCGTGGGGACTGATGCTTGGCTGACCTGAGAAGTGAGTGCCGAGGGTGGAGCCAGTGAGGTCAAGCATCTAAGTATCTGCTTTGAATAGCGTAGCCTCGAGGGTAAAACCCCATGTGGGATCAACAACTATTGTCTTGGCCAGCCATAAGAATTGTGCTTGATTTATGTTAAACATTCAAAACATTCAAGACCAAACAACAAAACATTGTGTCTTTTGTGTCTTCAAGTATATGCAAAACATTGTTACATCAAACAACACACTTTTCTTGGAGTCATTTTGGAGTCTAGACACTTGCAAACATTGAGTCCCCATCAACACTGTGTCCTCTTGTCACGAAAAACAGTCAAACAGTCAGATTTGGTCACAACAAAACAACTTCACAGATTGGAAAAATGGCACAAAATTTGCAGAAACGTGTCTGTGTCGAGCATAATAGCGTCTGTGTTGTCTAGCCGCGTCTGTGAAGGGCAGAAACGTGTTTGTGTCCACAAAATCAACAGTGCACTTGGCACAAAAATCTCGGAAACGCGTCTGTGTTAAACAGAGCAGCGTCTGTGTAGGGAAACCGCGTCTGTGAAGTATACAGGCGCGTCTATGTCTAGAATTGAAAAAACCGTTGCAATCTAGCAAACAAACACAGTCAGTTTCGGAATTCTTGAGCTTCCTAGGTCATTTCTCCAAGGTTTCATTTAGCATTCAATCCTGCACTTTGGGCCTACCGCACAAGTGTCCGCACACCTACAGGAGCTACACCCTATTCACTTGTGTATGGCGCTGAAGCTATCTTGCCTATTGAGGTCGAGCTACCCTCTTTACGGGTTTCTCTGCAAAACATCATCAGTGATGAAGACTATAGGGTCTCTCGCTTACAAGAGATGGAACTATTGGATGAACGAAGACAAACTACTTTTAATCATCTCAAGGCTTACCAACAACGAATGAGTCGCAGCTACAATCACAAGGTTAAGCCTCGCACATTTGAGGTAGGTGACTTGGTTCTCAGAGAAAATCCCAAAAATCAACAAGACAGAGAGAAGAAGGGCAAGTTCGAACCAAACTGACTTGGTCCTTATATTATTACAGCAGCATATGGATCTGGTGCATATCAGCTCTCAGCTACAGAAGGTGAACCTTTGGAGGATCCTATCAACAACATGCACCTTCGCAGGTTCTACACATAGCTCTTCGGAATATCCTAATTCAAAAATACAAAAAAAAAAAAAAAATTCAAAAAATAAAATAAAATTATAAAACAAAAAATCGTTACTTGGTGAAAACCTGGCAAACAGGCGCCTTGTGACACAAAAAAATATTGAAAAATTGAAAAAAGTAAAGAGAAATAATTTCGTCCAACGGTGAAAACCACTTCGGTGGCGCCCTGGGCAAGTACCATGGTGAAAACTGGGTCACCAGCGCCATGCGTAGAGACATTGCTCCTCCCTCCTTCAGGATTCACTTTCATCCTTTCACTTTGCACACACTCACAACCTATTTGTTCATAATAAACTTACCCATTCCCATCATGGCTTGTTATTGATCTCCCTAAGATTGGTTAGCCATTCATAATAAACCTCCCTTTCCATCCATAATAAATCAGATCCTATTTGTGGCTAAGACAAATCTTACGTCTAGTAATGGGTGTGGAACTGAGAACATCACCTGTTTCGAGGAGTACAGTTTCTTCCATCTCCCTTCAGTCTATCTGCGCACAATCTGCAATAAAGTTCCCTCTTCTTCGCAATAAGGTATCAGTTTCATGGATTCAGTCAGTTTCAGATGGGACACATCAGCAACAATGGGCTTCAACAAAATCAAATCTTTCAACAGACTCAGACAACATATGGTTCAGTGCTATCTATCCTTTTTGTGAAAGTAAACATTGTGACCACAATCAAATAAGACTTATACAAGTGACAAGAGACACTAAAATTAAGGATTACAGTGGATGTTGGTGTCGAGTCTTGGTTTTCTTTTGATTTTATCTTTGGTGACATGTCTTTTATCTTTTCCGGGATGTCTCTGACTAGAGATTCTATCTCCAGGATGTCTTTTGACTAGAAAGGCAAGGATGGGGTATCGTCACCTATTTTCTTTGCTGTCTGTGGATTGTCTCTTAGTAATGCTATGACTTGTCCAAGGATATGAGGACACTGTGAGTCTAGTGTGAACTAGGGCATTCGAAATCGAGTATGTGGACAGAAAAGAAATAAAAGGACAAGCCATCGCAGATCAATTAGTAGATGCTCCCAAGATAGATGATGTTCCTCTAAGTTCCGAATTTCCAGATGAATCCATTTTGACAATGTCACATGCGAAGCCATGGCAACTGTACTTTGATGGCTCATACACACAACATGGGGCAGGAGCTGGCATCCTCTTTATAACTCCTCAAGGAGATTCTATACCAAAATCATACCGCTTATCATTTCCTCACACTAACAATATAGCGGAATATGAGGCATTAACAACAAGATTACGAATTGCAGTTCAGTGGAAGATACAGGAGCTTCGTGTTTTTGGGGATTCCCAACTTGTCATTCGTCAAGCAACTGATGATTACCAAACAAAAGATGAAAAGTTAATGCCTTATAAACAAATGGTGGATGACCTAAAACAACACTTCATAAAGATAGATTTTGAGCAGATACCAAGAGAGCAGAATCGCGCCGCAGATGCCATGGCTACAATTGCTTCCCTGATTGATTTACCTCCAAACGCGACCCGCTATGAGTTCTTGGTGGATAACCTTTTGGTCCCTTCATATGAGATCATGCCTATTGAGACGATATGCGTTGTTGGCCCCGAATCCCAGTTATTTACATTTGTATTATCATATTAGCACAACACCTGTTAGCACAATTTACATTTGCATTATCATATTCATTTGCATTACATACATTCACACTTGCATCATGCATACACATGTTAAACACATAAAAGAACAAAAATATGGCATTTCATCATGTACACATTTGCATCCATAGCATAAAACAAACATCACATAAGAACATCTCATCACATAGGTACACATGCATATAGCTGCTCAAAAATGAATCATCTCATATATATAAATAAAGTGTCATGATACAATGATGTCAAAATCATATGGCTACAAAAGCACTCGCAGGTGTCTACAATACAAAAATGGTACAAAACTAATACAAAGGGAGCCCTCTATGGCTATGATGAACTCCCTCCCTTGGAGCCGCCTGACCTCGGTGGAATCTGAGCCTCTGAAGGACCCGCCCCAGGATCATCCTACCTGTCCCCTCTATCTAGTGGTGGCAGAGGGCCCATAACCCCACCACTCGATGCCTGTCTCCTCCGGCTCCCTCCCATAGCTGTCGATGTACGCGACGGTCTATGGAAGCTCCTCGCCCGCTGATCTGCTGGCATTGCACCATAGTAGAGGTCCCTCCAGTAGGCTATCTCCTCTCCTGCGTGCAGGACATAAGCGTATCCTGCCCCTGTATCCTCAGCTGCCTGTCTCCCCGCCCTCAGTGTTGTCTCAGCCTCTGTATAGCGCTGGATAGCCTGATCCCGCTCTCGTTCAGTATCTTTGAGCCTCGTCCTGAGCCGATCCCTCTCCCTCTCTAGCTCCTGAATCTCATCTGCCTGGCCCTGGCAGATCTCCCTCAGATCTAGCAGCTCAGCCTCCACTGGGTCAACCCCCTCTACCTCTGCCTGTGGCTCCCCCTCTGCAGGTGCCTACCCCTGTGCCTGTACCTATACTGGTACCTGTCTCTGTCTCTGTCCCTTCCTATCACTGCCGGCAGAGCTAGTCCTATGGTTGTCATGGTGTCCCATGCCACGTGTCCTGCCCTCATCTCCAGTCCAGGGTCCTGAAACACCTGTCTCAAGGCCTCTCTGTCTCCATCTCGATCGTATGGGATCAGCTCCCCATCGATCGGTATCCGCAATATCCTGTACACATCCTCCAGGGTGACTGTCATCTCACCCATCAGCAGATGAAACGTGCACGTCTCAGAGTGCCATCTCTCAGTTAGCGCAGTCAGGAAACCCATGTTTGCTCGAAACTCAGGCACATACAGCACATGTCTCAAACCCATCTCCTCGATGGCAGCTCTGTCCTCGAGCGACAACTCAGGTCACAACCTCTGCGTCGACGAGAATCTCTCCCGTGACTCTAGCATCGGCAAATACTCCTGCAGTCAAACAACTCAATCATGTCAGTCATAGTGGCATTCACTGTTTATCACAAAATGCTACTTTTTATCTAAATGCATATGGCTATTTACCCTAGTGACACTCACTGTTCATCACAAAGTGTTGCTATTTATCCTAGCGGTACTCCCTGTTCATCACAAAGTACTACGTGTGTGACACTCCCTATTCATCACAAAGTGTTACTCACATTTGCACTCCCTGTTCATCACAAAGTGCTGCTCATATTTCAGTACTCCCTGTTCATCACAAAGTACTCTATCTTGGTACTCCCTGTTCATCACAAAGTGCCTTGATCTATCCTAGTCTTCCTAGAGGACCTGCTTGAGTGTATCCTCTCAACAGCTTATCCAATCGACAGCATATGTTCATCACAGAACTGCCGAATTGACCTAGAAGATGCAAATTCATACTTTTCAAATGCAAATGCGCTTACATGACATAAATGCGCTCAAAGACTGCATAGACGCGCTTGAAAAACACAGACGCCCCTGCTTGACACAGACGTTCCTATGCTCTGCACAGACGCGCCTGGTTGACACAGACGTGCCTTCTTGGCACAAACGTGCCTGAACATCACATACGTGGCCGCAATTGACACAGACGCGCCTGGCACCAACGCAGACGCACCTAAACGTTTTTTGACACTTTTTGGACCCTAGTCTAAGCACATTTATGACCCTATCTAGAATGCATTAATGACAAAATTAAATGCGTCAAAGTACGAGGATGTTTGGTGGAACTTACCAGCTCTCCTGCCTCTGCTGGCCTCTGAAATCGGCAAACGTGGTCGAATCGGTGAGTGAAAGCCATCGCTGCTAACTGCTCCTGCTCTATTTTCGCTCTGCAATATGCTCTTGTGAATGTGTAGATGACAATGAGGATGTATTTCCCTTGTGGTCTATCTTATAGCCTACCCTAGCCCTCGCCTTCATTTCCTGAGTCAGTCTTCATTATCCGGTGACTTTGTCACTTTATCCGGTCAGTCCATTCTAGCCTTTCTTTCTTATCGAGAGATTGTCTGCAATCTTTTTCAGACATTTTCATCCAATCTCTTGAGGGGGCATATCATTCCCATTCTGGGGCAACTCTGTATCAGCTCATCTTATCTTCTTTGAAACAATGCGACAAGCCGCATTGTCTCAAAGAGGGGCAAAATGTAGACACCTAAAAATTGTCATGTCTAATTAATAAATATTTTATTTATTTAATTATCTAAGCCTAATTCTTCTATTAATTAAATAAATCCTTATTTATTTAATTAATTCATTTATCCTCTTCTAGCCTTATTTCTCATTTAAATAAATACATTTATTTATTTAAACTATCATTTTCCTAAATTAAATAAATATTCTTATTTATTTAATTATCCTACTTCTTCTATTAATAAAATAAATCTTTATTTATTTAATTAATTCATTAGCCTTTTCTACCTATGACACATGTCATTCATCTCTTAATTCATACACTACCTACCCCTTTCATTATTTTATTATTTCTTTTACCTACCCTCTAATCATAGCCGACCTCCTTTTACACCTTTCAATCTTATCCCTCCATTTCATATAGTGTCTTCTATATAAGGAGATGCTTCCTTCATTATCAAACCCTAATCATTCATGCTAATCATCTTTTATGCAATTGACTACACTACGATCCTACTTGCAACCACATTCCGTTCTTTGTTGAGCTCTTGTGCACATAAAATCTGAGAGCAAATATATCAAGCAAGATCAATGGAGATAGGAAGAATGGAGATCAAAACCCTATTGGACATGTGATAGTATAATCTTTGTGATTTCATGTGATTTGCATTGTCTTAGGTAATCTTCATATGTTATGGTGGATCTTTGTTGATTGTTAGGCTAGGGTTTTGTGGTTGAATTCATTTAGCCTTTCAATATTGTTATTATTGTTATCCATTTTCACCATATACATCAACAATAACCCCATTCCTCAATAATTTATCATCCTCCAATAAGACGTTTGGATTTGGGTTGCCTAGAAACCCTAGGCATTAGAAAAATCATGGTTATTATTGTATTTATAAAATTGTGAAACCTTGATTGTTGCAGTTAAAGAGTGAAATCAAACCTATTGTTATCATATGCTAATGTATATTTCTTGGCATGAGGTGTTGGAAACAAGGTACATTCCAAATTTATATTTGTTGCAATTAAAAATCCTGAGTTTGTTAATTTATTTATTAGTTAGCATTCATAAGTTGTTCCTTGTCATTCTCTTGCATTTCAATTCCAATATATGAAAAAAGCACAAAATTTTTAAAATAGTAATAACACAAAAAATAGAAAAGAAAAAACCTTAAAAAAATATCCAAAACAGGGTGGGATTTTCATCCCTCTATAACTATACATTCCTTTTATCACAATAGGTTTGTCAACAAATTTCAAACAATGGATGAGGCTCGTTGTTTAGCAAAAGGGAAACCCCAAGTGTCCAATTCTATATCAACATCTTTTATGGGTGGGTCTTCTATCATGTGTAATCATCATAATATTAAATCTCAAAAAAAATTTGGTCCTAAGAAGTAGTGGGACCTACCCAAGAATAGAAGTTACCACTAAAAATATTGATGTTAGAAAATTACCTTCTTCAACATCAATTGTATGAATATTGAAGAAGCAATTGCCAAATTTCATAAACAATTAAAAGAAATGAATGCTCAAGATGATTAACATGTTATCATGCCAAATTGCCTTCAAATTCTTGAAATTGAGTGTATAGGTCTTAGTTTTGAATCAAAGATTGGGAACTATAAATTTCTAAGTTCAATTTGGGATCCTAGTATCCTCAAAAAGACTCAACCAAGTGAAGAAGAAATTATAAGAGTGTCCTCGTATGTGATTGCTTGAGGACAAGCGATCTTGGGAAGGGTGAACTGCAATGTGCCCTTTTCAAGATGGGATACTAATAATAGTAATAATAATAAATTAAAATATCAAAAGATAAAAATATAAATTACAGTGTAATTTTATCAAAAGCTGACGTGTGAAGAATCACGATCAGTGAAGGAAAAAATACACGAGACACCAAACAAGAAGAAGTAACCACCACACAAATAATACATCTTTTATTAATTAATTATTACTTCTCTAGAGCATGAAACTACATTTATTTTAACTTGAAGACAAAATCCCCCATAATAGAAATTGAAGAATGAAAACCCACAATTGCTCAAAAGTGATTTCACGTGGAAATCACCATTGTGTTAAATTGATAAATCTTTTAGTAGACATTAAATTAAAATTTCAAGTTAATAGCATTGATTGTTTATCAACAAATCTAATTGCTATCTTTAAGGAGATATTTAGTTGTGCAAATTCAATTAATTATCATAAATATCATTTAAAAAAATTATAATTTCTTTTGTATGAACTATTCTATAGAAATTAAAATTGAACTTGATTGGATACTACAAAATATTCACTTTGCTAGAATATTATAAATTTGAATGAGAAACTATAGGTGTTCACCATGGTTGGACCTCCCTCGATGATTCGTCGTGCTCCCTTATAGGGAATAAATCGATCAAAATTGTAAGGCCACCAATGTTTGATTTAGCTATATTTCCAAAAGTTAAGATAGATTGGTCATAATTCACACATTTGGTTTCAAGTACATTTTTTCAAAAACTAAGGTAAATTGCATGCAATTATAATATTTGTAATGATAGGGAGCCTCTTTACTACAATCCATCTATGCTTTGGTTCTAATTTCTTAATGATTCTAGAGTGGGTAACTTTGGTTGTCTAGATTTTAAGAAAAGTTGGTAACTACAACTATTATTTTTCTCAAAGTGAGCACACTTTGAAGATCAAAGTAGAGGTACTCAAGCCCAACATGTGATCCCTTGGCTTGTTGTTGCTTCGCTACCATGGCCACACTCCCTATATCTAATCAAAATTACTTTAAATGCTCATTTCAACACATCTACACTTATTCAAGTGGCAAACATATGATCTACGAAGTGAAAAAGGGATTGAATCTTAGCTCTACAATAATACATTCTCTTTATTTATATGGTTCTAGTTTTAGTATTTTTCGTGTATTTTTCAAGGGCCATAAAATTTAGTAGTCCTATCTTAATTGGTGCTTCCAATGCAACAATTAAATGTGGATTTTGAATAGAGATATCTCTCCATCTGGTGATAATGCTTGGCTTGACGTTTTTTACAAGGCCATAAAATTTAGTAGTCCTATCTTAATGGGTGCTTCCAATGCAACAATTAAATGTGGATTTTGAATAGAGATATCTCTCCATCCGGTGACAATGCTTGGCTTGACTATTTTTACTTGATCTAGCTACTATTATACGTACATTCCTTTATACTCACATTTTGAATCAAAAATCAATTATTTCAATTTATTAATCATAAAATAGATAATGTATATGTATCTATATTATTCTAAATATAAATTTGACAATTTAAAAGTTTTTTATTTAAATTATTGTTTAGGCTTTATTAGATCAATAGATATTTGTATGTTTATATATAGTATATTAATAAATCTTCATAAAGTTAGTGAATGATGAAAAATAATATAAGACATTTTTATGTGTTTTTCATATTATTTGCATATAAAAGTTTTTATTATTATTTATGTACATGTAATTCTAATTTCTATAATAGTATTAAAATGATTCAATGATTCTTAAAGATGGGTGAGGATGAAGTGTTGGAGTCCTTAGAAAATTCTATCCATTATCCTTTATCAAAAAGATGGACAAGGATGAAGTGCAAGGCATTTCCTAAGTCAAATTATTGATGAGAAATTTATTTGTTTATCAGACATATTGATAATTATGTTGTCTATCAACTCATAAGGTATTGATAGAAGGGAGGTAAAGGTGCCAAAGTGGAAGCTTGTTTGCTACATATAAGTCAAACTTGTTTTTACAAAGGGTGGAATTGTGAATCATTTATTGTTGAATGTTATATCTTTTATGTTTTTAAATTAGTTGTATTTGAAGGCATTCCCAAGCAAGTTATTTTATGCTCCAACACTCAAATACAAGTATATGACATGACTAGATAACACTCAAACACAAGTATATGTGGCATATAATCATTTTTTTTTGTTTCCTCATTTTTCTTCTTGTGGGGCATTCGGTTTGAATGGAAAATAGATAAGCTTTCAACATACACTCTAATTATTTTTTGAATTTAATTCATTGATTTTGAGGTAGTAAATAGTTATTTGGAAGGTGATTTTATCTATCCAATTAATTCAATTGAAGCAAAAGTTCATTGTACGAAAAAAATTCATGATTATAAGTTAGAATATTGTCAAAGAATACAAATCTTGGGTGGATTGGCATAAGAAACAATTGCATAATAGAAGAGGTGTATGAAATAAATTGTAAAGCTAATCAATAGTCATTGAATTAGGTTGATCTTTTAACAAAAGTATTTTTCTCTTTTGGGTCAAATATTGAAACAAGCTTGATGCATGGAAGAGCTAGTTATAAGATATTCTAGGAACAAATTTTGGGTTAAAAGGTTCAAGAATCAAATATCATAAGTGTTTGTTTCTTTTATTAAAAAATATGTGATGTGTTTGTTTTGTAAACGGAGACATAAGAATGTTTTTGAATATTATGATTGGGTGCACAATTGGTAAAAATTGACATCCTTTTATACATATGGATACATATACTAGTGTGGTGGTCATTTAAGCATCCATGTTACATTTATTGGGGCTTTTGAAGAGCCACATGTGACTTCTAGTGGACAAGGTGTATGAGAATCAAAGATAAGATTGGAGGACAAAGGAGGTTGAAACAACTAACCCACCTCTGGTGAACTTTGTTAGAGCCTTTTAACTTTAGTTATGCTTTTTTGCATAAGTTCACTTAGTTGTGCTTCTAGTTTCGCTAGAGTTGAGCTTTTTTTAGCTCCTTGTTATTTCACTTTAGCTCTCCTAAAATTAGTTTACAGGATCTTTGTGCTCTCTATAAAAGCACAACATTATGCATTGTAATCTTCATCATGTAATTTTTGCTTTTGAGGAATATGACATATTTTTCTTGCTACTCTCACTTGTGGAAGGTGTTCTAGTTTTTTGTTTGATCTTGCAAGCTTGTGTTGCAAACTTTTGTGTTACAAAATTCAACAAACCCCTTTCTCAAGCTTTGAGTATTTCTTTTCTTAGAAGCGTTGCAGTGTTACCAAGTTTGCCTTCTTGTGTGGATTTAGAAGGCAAATTTTTATCAACTTTTGGAGCAAAATGGGCATCAATTTTTTTTTGGAAAATTATATTTTGAAAACTTCTTATTTTTCATAAAATTTCTATTTTTGGCAAGTTCCTATTTTTAGAAATTTTCTATTTTTGGAATTTTTATTTATTTTTGGAAACCTTTCAAACATTCCAAGTCCTAATTGACATGCAATTGGTTTTTCGGCCATAACTTGGTCATATGGAGTTGAAATTGTGCAAAAAAAATATCATCAAAAAGTTGGTTTTGGCATTGATCCAGATTTACAGTTAGCTTTGTCAAATTCTACTCCAAATTTCTATACCAAGTCTGAAAAGTTAGAAGTTTAGTTTCGCACTTCTGGGGCCATATCTTGCACATTCAAACTCCATTTTTCGAAAACCAAATTTTGTTGAAAAGGTGGTTCAGTGATCTATCCAAATCTACTGCTATTGTTTCCAAATTTTATCCTTGGGTATCTTTTATTTAGCCTTTTGTGTTTTCACTTTATGATTAATTACTTGGTCATTTTGGCTCTTAAAACCTTTCTATTTGTGTTGGATGACTTCTCTTGGGTTGTTCTACATGTATTTCCAATACTTTGCCCTATTTGGGCATTTTGAACATCCTTTTTATGCACTTATTTGTTTGTAGATGCTCAGAGATAAAGTGCCACTTTTGTGTATGGTTTTTTGAGGATTTTCCACATTCTGTTGTGACTTATTTTGTACACGCAATGTATTATAAAGTGTCATGGGGGTTGTGTAGTGCCTTTTATTTTTCCATCACACCTTTGTCCGTTGAGTGTCTCTCCATGACAACATCGTCTCCTATAGATTTTTGTCCCATGTGTGTGTCCATTAGTTGTGCATACCCTTTTTTAGTTGCAAGTACTTCCTTGTGCACATTTGAATTCTCCTCCATGCACTCCATGGTGACACTCAGTTTTACTGAACCTATCATTTCTCTTCCTTGTTAGCATTATGAGGGAGTTTCTACCATTGGTGCTAATGCTTCCTTGGTTTCACTTTGAGTGAGCTATGTATTCAGTATTTGTTCCTATGTACTAGCTGGAGGCAGTGGTTTTATTTCGGTGAGATAGAGCTTTTACCATATAAACACTCTTGAATTTTAATTTTGTGGAGGTGACTTCTCAATTTATCAAATCTTTAGACTATTGGCACCTATATTTTTGACTCGCAATTTACTGTTGCATGTTTGAGTAGTGTCATTGGGGTCACTTGTGAAGATTCATGTGCCATTTGTATCTTTGATTGTCAGGTTTTTTTGCCTCTATTTGTTTGAGTTGTGTTGTTGGGGGCACTCAAGCAGATTTTTGTCTTCTTGATTTTGATTATCATCTTAGTTTTAGAGGAGGTTCTTCATTTAGCACTATAGTAGCTATCATTTGATAGTTGTCTACAACTTCTTTGTGCTTCAAGGATGTTCTTCAATATCATGTTCCTATACTTTTGGGACATTAGAGGCTTCGTAGTCATTTCATTCTTTTTTCCCCCTCTCTTTTGGAGAAGAGTTTATCCCACTAGGCTTTTCTCATTTTCTTCTTTTGTGAGAGATTGCATTACATTGGTTTGTATATGGGTATCTCATTAGACCTTTTGCTGCTAGGATCCACTTTTGCATTCTTACATTTAGAGGATTTTTACTTCATCCTAAGTTTCACTTAAGGGAGGTGCTAGAACATTTTAACTTTAGTTATGTTTTTTTTCTTAAGTTCACTTAGTTGTTCTTTTAGTTTAGCTAGAGTTGAGATTTATTTTACCTCCTTGTGCTTTCACTTTAGTTCTCCTAAATTTAGCATAGGGAATCTTCGTGCTCTCTATAAAAAGCACATCATTATGCATTGTAATATTAATTTTGTAATCTTTGCTTTTGAGGAATATGACATATTTTTCTTTATACTCTCATTTGTGGAAGGTGTTTTAGTTTGTTATTTGATCTTGCAAGCTTGTGTTGCAAACTTTTGTGGTGCAAAATTCAACAAAATTCTCACTTAGGGATGGTCATGTGCTTGAGAAGATCTATATTTTAAAGTTTTCCCCATTGGATTAGGGGGTTATGTTGGTAGTTGTGATCCAAAGTTTTCATAACCAAGTTAATGATAAGTTTTGATGGCCAAGACAATGAAAGCAATCCAAAGTTTTGGCGATCAAGACAATGAGAGCTTTTAGTGACCATGGCAAAGAAGGCGATTTAGTAACAAAGACATGAAAATTTTTGGTGGCCAAAACTATGAATCTGATTTGAATTTTTTGTAACCAAGACAATGAGACATTTTGGTGGCAAGGATGGGGAAGGAGGATAAAAGTTTTGGCAACCAAGACAAAATAATTCTTGGTGGTTAAGATACTGAAGGAGGATTGCAGTTTTGGTAACTAGGACAATGAGATGTTTGGGTAGCCACGATGCTAGAGGAATAGTTTTGGTAATGAAGAGAGAAAATTTTTAGTAGCCATAACAAGTGAAGGAGGAATAGTTTTGGTGACTAAGACAATGGATTTTTGACAGCCAAAACAACAAATAAATAATAATTTTATTAACCAAAATATTACTATTTTTGGTAGCCATGGTCCAATGAATAGTTGGTTGTTTGAATCATTATGTTTATTTCAATCTAATTTTTAGTATATCTACATTGATAAGAAATATGTTGTAATTGAGGGGGAATGCCACAGATGTTTTACAATATAATTAGTTTTGGTTATATATTAATATATTTACAGTGATGTTGGGTAGAACTAAGATAGTACATAAAAACTAGAAAGGAGTTAAGAAAGTTGGCACATAAAGCCAAAAGAGGGTGAGAAACCCAACTACCCCATAACTCACTTAGAAAATGACAAAATATTGGCTTGTGAGGTGGCACAACAAGCCGAAAGAGGGTGTGTAACTCAACTACTCATGATTATGTGGGAGTTACACATGTAGCTGAAGTATTTTGTCACGAGTCCTCATATTAACCACTCCTAATAACCTAAGCAAGCTTAAATAATGTGTAGGAAAATAAATACCCCCTAACATAAGGAAAATGAGCCTATCCTAACAAGTGTCCCTCCATGACAACATCAAATCCTAGAGATTCTTGTTCCATGCACGTGTGCATTAGTCATGCATACCCTTTTTTAGTTGCAAGTACTTCCTCCCGCACATTCAAATTCTCCTTAATGCACTACTTGGTGACACTTAGTTTCAGTGAACCTGTCATTTCTCTTCCTTGTTAGCATTATGGGAGCCCGGTTTCTACCATTGGTACTAAGGATTTCTTAGTTTTGCTTTGGAGTGAGCTACGTATTTAGCATTCGTTCCTATATTTCGGTAAGATGGAGCTTTTACCATATAGACACTCTTGCATTCCAATTTTGTGGAGGTGACTTCTCAATTGATCAATTTTTTAGACTAGTGGCACCTGTCATTTTGACTACTAGTTTACTCTTGCATGGTTGAGTACTATCATTGGGGTCATTCATTTAGATTCATGTGCCATTTGTATCTTTGATTGCTAGACGTTTTGCCTCTGTTTGCCATTTGTTTGTTCAAGTAGTGTTTGTTGGGGGCACTCATGCAAATTTTTGTCTCCTTGATCTTTGATTATCATGTTGGTTTTAGAGAAGGTTCTTCATTCAACACTCTAGCAATTATCATTCGACAGTTGTCTATAACTTCTTTGTGCTTCGAGGATGTTCTTCAATATCATGTTCCTATTTTTTGGGACATTTTCTTAGGGGCTTCTTAGTCCTTCATTCTTTTTATTTTTTCTCTCTTTTGGAAAGGAGTTTTCTTCCACTAGGAGTTTTCTTCCACTAGGTTTATCTCCTTTTCTCCTTCTGTGAGAGATTGCATTACATTGGTTTGTATATGGGTATCTCATCAGGCCAATTGTTGTCAGGACCCACTTTTGCATTCTTGCATTTAAAGGTTTTTTTACTTCACCCTAAGTTTCACTTAAGGGGGGTTGTTAGAGTATTTGAACTTTAGTTATGCTTCTTTGCTTAAGTTAACTTAGTTGTGCTTCTAGTTTATCTAGAGTTAAACTTTTTTAGCTCCTTATTCTTTCACATTTGTTCTCCTAAATTTAGCTTAGGGAATATTTGTGCTCTCTATAAAGGCACATCATTAAGAATTGTAATATTAATTATGAAATCTTTTCTTTTGAGGAATATGACATATTTTTTTTATCCTCTCATTTGTGGAAGGTGTTTTAGTTTGTTGTTTGATCTTGTAGGTTTGTGTTGTAAACTTTTGTGGTGCAAAATTCAACAAATTTCTCACTTAGAGATGATCATGTGCACGAGAAGCTATATATTTTAAAGTTATTTCAGCTTTGGATTAGGGGTTTATGTTGGTAGTTGTGATCCAAATTTTTCATAACCAAGTTAATGATAGTTTTGATGGCCAAGACAATGAATATGATTCAAAGTTTTGGAAATCAAGTCAATGAGAACTTTTAGTGACCATGACAAAGAAGGTGATTTAGTAACAAGGAAATGAAAATTTTTGGTGGCCAAAACTATTAATTTGATTTGAAGTTTTGGTAACCAAGACAATGAGACACTTTGGTGGCAAGGATGGGGAAGGAGGACAAAATTTTTGGCAACCAAGACAAAAGATTTTTGGTGGTTAAGATAGTGAAGGAGGACTACAGTTTTGATAACTAGGACAATGAGATGTTTTGGTAGTAACGATCTTGGAGGAATAGTTTTTGGTAACGAAGATAGTGAAATTTTAGTAGCAATAGCAAGTGGAGGAGGAATAGTTTTGGTGACCAAGACAATGAATTTTTGACAACCAAAACAACAAAGATAATAATTTTAGTAACCAAAATAGTACAGTTTTGGTAGCCATGGTCCAATGAATAGCTGGTTGGTTGAATCATTATGTTTATTTCAATCTAATTTTTAGTATACCTATAATGATAAGAAATATGTTGTAATTGAGGGGGAATGTCACATTAATTTAGAATCTATCCCTATTTTGGTGGAGCAGCTATTGTTTAGGAATTAAAAATAAGCCATGGAAGAAAAGGGGGGGCTAGAAATAAGAAGGCTTATTAACAAAAGTGCCATGTGGTTCTTGAAATTTTAAGTGCACAAATTAGTATTAATACTATTAATATGAAGTTAAAATATTTTATTAAAAAATAAGTAGCAAAGATAAATATTCATGGGGCCAACTCCTCCACAAATAATTCCTAAAAATATTGAGCAGCCGCTGCTAGCCAAAATAAGCTATGCAACTGCATGGGAACATGCCCTTAGTTTGAATGAGTTTATTTTGAAAAGACAAGATTTAACAAAATAACAAATTTCTTACTTAAGATTCAAAATAGAAAAATCATCATTAAAAGAGATTTGAAATAAGATTTATAACAGAATTATCATCATAAAAAAGATCGAAAACATATTTCGGTGAACCTCATTAAAATTCTTATATTCTTTCATGCCATGAGAGAAAGTAAAATGGCAGCTAGTTGGAAGCAGCTTTGGTGAGGTTGAGGAGATTGTCTCTGACGAGTCTCCTGAGAATTTTACCCGACGATGACTTGGGAATGGAGGGCACAAAATGCAGAACTCTCACTTTCTTATAACTCGCCACCTGCGATGCCACGAACTTTAAAATGTCATCCTCACTCTCTGTGCCACCCGCTTTCTTCACCACGCACGCTGCAGGAATCTCCCCTGCTTCCTCGTCCGCCAGCCTGTACTTATAAACTCCTTAGAAATTGAATTTCTTGCAGAAGAAACTTTTAAGAGACTCAAATTCACAGGTATTTGGATCTGGGCGCTCTTACATCACCCAAAAAAAAATTAATTTTTAGATTTAGGGTTAGGGTTTAGCTCGAGACACTTACGGGACGACTGCTGCATCATCCACCGATGGATGAGAGAGCAGAATTGCTTCCAGCTCTGCTGGAGCAACCTGTAAAATGTACCATTTTGTTTTAATGTCAAAATCATATTTCCTGTTCCATGTTATTTTTAATCATCGGAAGAGAAGAGTGAATGAAATTTACCTGAAAACCTTTGTATTTGATGAGCTCTTTTATTCTGTCGACGATGAACACGTCGCCGTCGTCGTCGATGAAACCCACATCACCCGTGTGCAGCCACCCTTGGCTGTCCACCGTCGTTTCTGTCTCTCGTGGCTTCTGATAATAGCCTGCGTTTGCAAGGGTTTATACAGAGGAAATATATAAACTGGGTGATGCATTTCTGGTTAGTGATCAGATGAACTGACCTTGCATGACGCATTGGCTTCGAACACAAAGTTCGCCCTGGCAATTCCTGGGCAATGATTTCCCAGTTTCAGGATCGACGAACTTCACCTCCAGATTTGGAAGAATGAATCCAACCGATTTCTTCTTTGCTATTCCACGGATGTTGTTGTCAGGAGAACAATGCGTGAGCGTGATGCAACTGTGCTCTGTCAGTCCATACGCCTGTAGTTACAGCAGAGCAAACAGGGTAAAACTTAAACAGCACACAAAACAGGGCTTTATTTATTATTTTGGAATGCATAATATTATGATTTTTTTCTGGATTTATTGTATATTTTTTATTTGAATTTTTGTACAATGCAATCCACAATGTCAATGAAAGTGGTATCTAGCAAATTATTATAATGAATTGCTTAAATGTATTTCATTCAATAATTTATCATGAGAAAGAGGATAATCGATCATTGAATGATTACTGAATGGATCACTCAGTGATCTATCATCCTCTTTGTCATCCTCTTCGTCATGATGAATCATTGAATACAATGAATTGTTTAAATGTATCACACTCAATAATTTATCATGAGAAAGAGGATAATCCATCATTGAATGATCACTGAATGGATCACTCAGTGATCTATCATCCTCTTTGTCATCCTCTTCGTCATGATGAATCATTGAATGTGATCTGAAATATTGAATTAAAAATTATTCACAATGAATCTAAAAAAAATCTTAATATGTTTCTTAATACTATACTACATGAACTGTACAAATATCTTTCAATCAACATTTGAGATCATATTAAGTGATATATTATTCTTTTTCTCATAATGATCTGAAACATCAAATGGAAAAAAGATGGAAGAGAAAAAGAATTTACTCTTGTTAATAAATATGAAAGACCTTTTCCTTACAATTATTAAAAAAATTGAATTTAATTGATTAAATATTTGAATTTCTGTAAAAAATCTAATTTCAAATAGGAAAAGATATCTTATATGAAATTTAGAATTCAAATCACAATATGCAAAAGAAATTACTATTTAATATTATTGTTTTACTAGCATAACATGAAAAAACTACTATTTAATCTCATTGTTACGAAAGAAACTGTTATTCAATTTTTAAAAAACTTCTATTGATGTCATATCGATGCTCATATCAATTTGTAAACAATTAGCAATATAAAAAAACTTAAACAACATGGAGGTCTGTTTACTTTTACTCAAAGACAGTAATTTCTCTGTGCATACCTCCTGCACCTCAACGCCAGGGAATTTTTCGTGGAAAGCTCTTTGCAGGTCGGGGGCGAGAGGAGCAGCAGCCGTCATGATAGCTTTGAGCTGCAAGCGACTAAGATCATATTCCTCAACGATGGGATTCTTTACCAAGGCCAGCATGATGGGCGGCACAATGGGCGCAAAATTCACGCCACAGTTGATCAACACATCCATAAACAGACGCAGATCGAATCTGGACATAACCACAACCTTACCTTTGTTACGGAGCGTTGCACAGCAGATGCCCGTTATGCCATAGATGTGGAAAAACGGCATGAGACCCAAAGTTGTGAATTTTCCCAGCAAAGATTCATCCACATCAAAAAGGGTAGAACACAAATTGGCAATTAGGTTCCTGTGAGTTAGCATGACGCCCTTGGAGGCTCCCGTGGTGCCCGAAGAGTAGGGCAGAGCACACAGATCATTCTGACCAACAACAGGCAACTCAATTACAGAGTCATCTGTCTCAAACAATGTCGCCAAAGGCACGCTCTTGCCCTCTACTTTGCTGTGATCGTCAGCCATAATAACAGTAATGGAAGCCATGAATTCCAGGTTGCAGAGCTGATAAAAAACAGAGGAAACAGTGACGAGGATTTTCGCCCCCGAGTCCCGGACCTGTTTCTCAATCTCAGTAACGTGAGCGGCGGGATTCGAACCCGAAAACACTGCCCCAGCCAACATTATTCCGAGCACAATGATGGGATACTCCGCCATGTTAGGCAGCACAACCAGCACCACATCTCCCTTCAGGACACCCACTGTTTGAACCAGCCCTGCTGCAACTTTTTTGGTAAGAGAAAAAACTTGATCATAAGTGTACTCCTTGCCGGTCGAGGCCTCTACCAGAGCCACATTGTTACTGAATTTCTCATTCTCTTTCCAATCAGTCCTCAAAACGAATTCCGGTAGACTAATGTTCTCAGGAACCAGAACAGCTGGAAAGGGGCTGCGGAAAATGATCTCCTCTTCCTCTCTTACAGCATTTTGGTCCGCCATGCTCAGTTTCGTTTACTTCCACAGAAACTGCAATGGGGAAAATGAATTTGTGCGTTGATGTAAGCGAGGGGGATTCTTTATATAATGGGAAAACACACGGCATTGGCATGGATGATTCATGCCGGAAATATGCAGCGGAAAGCAGGGGCATGATTGGTGGAGGCAGAGCACACGCAGATATTCTGACGAAACAGAAATTCACCGTGAGCAATGGGAATAATGAGGTCGTTGGTTCACGCCAAGATTATTTTCTTACTGTCTTATGGCCATTATAGTGCCCCCCTGGTCTTCGGGGGTTTTCATCACTGGTACGGCGTATCTGTCCGGTATGTCGGGAATTCGCTTTGGTCGAAGTACAAACTTGCAGAAAGTCAAAACAGAATTACGTATGTTTGTGTAGAGCAGTCGGTATAAAATCAGTGTACTTTTTTTGTATTTACTCTTGTTAATGAATATGAAGGGCTTTGTAAAATATTTTGGTTTGGTGTTTTGGCAGCTAAGTATTAAAAATCAAAATTTTTTTTAATATAAAATTATTATTTTTTATCTAAAATTGTTTATTTGGTATTTAGTACATTCAAATATTGCTTTCAGTTAAGGGTTTGTTGAATGGTTAGTAAGATTGTGTTATGGCCGTGGGTTCTTTTCATCTATGTTCAAGGTTCAACTCTTGTTTGACATGTTTGGGTCTAGTCAGTCACCTTAAGAGTCTACAAGGAGGAGTCTCTCTCTCTCTCTCTCTCTCTCTCTCTCTCTCTCTCTCTCTCTCTCTCTCTCTCTCTCTCTCTCTCTCTCTCTCTCTCTCTCTCTTATATATATATAATTCACTTGAACACCATATAAAATTGCATTTTTATTATTATATATTTATAAAGTTTTATCAAGTTCATATATATATATAGCTAATGTAGGTCCCATATATGTAAACAAGTAGAAATGACAGTTCCATGAGTACTTAGCTTGAACTAAAAATCTATTACTTATAAGAGTTGCATATGTAATAAGTAGTAGAATAATAAAATATCACAAATATCATGACTTTGGCAACGTAACTACCACCTTAATGATTGTCAAGTGTGATGCAAAGGATACAAACCCAACATAACCTGTCATCAAATGGCAATGATTCTTCTTCTCTTTAAGCCTTCTCCATAGAGGTTTTAGATCTAGTAAGATTATTGAATCAACCTTATTAGAATCATGTCTCAAACAAAGAGACATAAGGTTTCAAGTGAAGGAGGAGATCTGATTAGTCCTTAAAAAACTATTGTTATATGTGAGAAGCGATTAAAAGAAGTTGAAAATCACTAGTTGAAACTATTGTAAATCCATGTGTGTGTGGCTCTACCTATAAATGGGTATAGATGATTTATATTTTGTTGCTACTTCTATATGCTTTTCTTGATACTAATGGTATGGACATTTGGTTTATGATTAAAACTTAGGATGATCATGTGGAATAGTCTATATTTTTAAGGTAAAAAATAAAATAAAAATACTATGTGTCTTAATTGATAAGATGTGTTAACATAGAATCAACAAATAAGTAAAATGAATAGAACATGGTGATTTTGCCTATATGGTGATAGTGGACCTCGTGGACATAGACTTATGTAATTCACTTGAACACCATTTAAAATTGCATTTTTATTATTATATATTTATAAATTTTTATCAAGTTCATATATATATATAGCTAACGTAGGTCCCATAGATGTAAACAAGTAGAAATGACAGTTCCATGAGTACTTAGCTTGAACTAAAAATCTATTACTTATAAGAGTTGCATATGTAATAAGTACTAAAATAATAAAATATCACAAATATCATGACTTTGGCAATGAAACTACCACATTAATGATTGTCAAGTATGATGCAAAGGATACAAACCTAACATAACCTGTCATCAAATGGCAATGATTCTTCTTCTCTTCAAGCCTTCTCCATAGAGGTTTTAGATCTAGTAAGATTATTGAATCAACCTTATTAGAATCATGTCTCAAACAAAGAGACATAAGATTTCAAGTGAAGGAGGAGATCTAATTAGTCCTCAAAAAACTATTGTTATATGTGAGAAGCGATTAAAAGAAGTTGAAAATCACTAGTTGAAACTATTGTATATCCGTATGTGGCTCTACCTATAAATGGGTATAGATGATTTATATTTTGTTGCTACTTCTATATGCTTTTCTTGATACTAATGGTATGGACATTTGGTTTATGATTAAAACTTAGGATGATCATGTGGAATAGTCTATATTTTTAAGGTAAAAAATAAAATAAAAATACTATGTGTCTTAATTGATAAGATGTGTTAACATAGAATCAACAAATAAGTAAAATGAATAGAACATGGTGATTTTGCCTATATGGTGATAATGGACCTTGTGGACATAGACTTATATAATTCACTTGAACACCATTTAAAATTGCATTTTTATTATTATATATTTATAAAGTTGTATCAAGTTCATATATATAGCTAACGTAGGTCCCATATATGTAAACAAGTAGAAATGATAGTTCTATGAGTACTTAGCTTGAACTAAAAATCTATTACTTATAAGAGTTGCATATGTAATAAGTAGTAGAATAATAAAATATCACAAATATCATGACTTTGGCAATGTAACTACCACCTTAATGATTGTCAAGTGTGATGCAAAGGATACAAACCCAACATAACCTGTCATCAAATGGCAATGATTCTTCTTCTCTTCAAGCCTTCTCCATAGAGGTTTTAGATCTAGTAAGATTATTGAATCAACCTTATTAGAATCATGTCTCAAACAAAGAGACACAAGGTTTCAAGTGAAGGAGGAGATCTGATTAGTCCTCAAAAAACTATTGTTATATGTGAGAAGCGATTAAAAGAAGTTGAAAATCACTAGTTGAAACTATTGTATATCCATGTGTGTGTGGCTTTACCTATAAATGGGTATAGATGATTTATATTTTGTTGCTACTTCTATATGCTTTTCTTGATACTGATGGTATGGACATTTGGTTTATGATTAAAACTTAGGATGATCATGTGGAATAGTCTATATTTTTAAAGTAAAAAATAAAATAAAAATACTATGTGTCTTAATTGATAAGATGTGTTAACATAGAATCAGCAAATAAGTACAATGAATAGAACATGGTGATTTTGCCTATATGGCGATAATGGACCTTGTGGACATAGACTTCATACTTTCATGTTATGGATGAGTATAATAATGAGTAGATGACTTCTTAGTTGTGACAAGTAATATTATAAAAAAAGGTATTACTAATGAATGGAAATAGATCAAGTGATGATTGGACTTGATGGTACTTTTACTTATATTTGATGTCAAATGAGATATATATGATTTTATGTTAATTATAATTCATGTGATTATGCTTGTAATGAGAATTATTTTGAATGTTACAAATAGATAGTGAAAAGGTGAGAGATTTTAATGGTCATATTATTCAATGTTTTAAGAAAATAAATATGATCTTAGGAACCTTAATATGAGCGAAATTAATGTGCATATGAGTGATAATCTTGAACAAGGATTAAATAAATTGTATGGCAAGAAAAACATAATTTAGTGAATCATGGTTTAGATGATGCTATTATTTTATGCTATGTAGAGTGAGTGAATTTATGATCCTTTTGTTATGTTTACTATATCCTATTAATTACCACGTGATTGAGTGTGATTCATGCATGGGATTGAAGCAATCGTGAAGGTGGAAAATAATCTTCTAATGGAAAGGAGATATATCTATATATATGTTACACCAATGGATGGAAGCTAGTATGTATTAACTAGATTAGTTCACTTTATTTGATTTATATGGCTAAATGGGTCCCTAACCTATCTCAAGAAATTGTGAGTAGAAAGTGTTCAAATTTAGTTGCATCTTCGTAATAATAGATGTATTTATATTGACATTGCTATTATAGTGAACACAAGGATATTGTTATTAATAGTGTGAAAGATTGCCTCTTCAATAGAAAGTCAATTGACTTATGCAAGGAAGATTGTGAGATATAGATGACTATGTTTGAATATCATATGAAACATATTATATTACATGCCTATCCTTAAATGTGAAATTGCCATGAAATGATAACCAAAATAAATCTAGAAAACTATATAACATTTTCTATTACTTCTCTATGAACAAAATTAATATTAATGTCATTATTTCATAACTTGCAATGGTAACCAAATCAGATTATTTCATTATATTATAATAATAACTTACATCTATCTACCTACCTATCTATCTAAACTTTTAATCTCTCTATTATTCTATTAGATATACCCTAATTAAATCATATGTTACATGACCATATTTCCACGACTCCTTGCTCAAAGGGATATTAGAGTGGCTGCTATAACCATTAGTTATTTTGTCAAAGGAGATTGTTCTAACACAAGAATGAGCACTGGGTGACACTATCATTTGCGCATATGTCTATTTCACTAGGGCATATAAATTAGAATCTAATGAGTTCACAACTCTATGTATACAAATTTTACCCTCAAGTGAATCTACATAAAAACGGTATTTGAGAATGTACGAAAGCCTTAAAATAAATGTAATGCAGCTCTTGCACTGCAACAACCATCCCTCCATAAATGAGGGGAATAAAAAAAGAGATGGAGTAATGTAGGGAAGAGTGACAACCATACTTGCATTTATTTTGAAAGGTAAAAGTCAGCCAAATCTGCAACTTTATCTCACATGCCACACCCACAAAGTCAGATTTGTAATGAATGTCTTTGCAGGGTCCAATTGGTCGGTGCTATACTCCTCCAACTACTCTGACCCTTGGTTCGATTCAAAACTCATGGAAAATTTAAAAGCAGCTACTCATACTCTATACTTCCATAAATTAAAATAAAATAAAAATATGTATGGGGGTGTGGGCCAAAATGGAAGGAGGTGGATACTGGAATGGAGGGGAGGCACTTGCCTGTAAATTCTACCTAAATGTTTCAGAAGCCTTTTCAAACAGAGGGAGAGGGGGATGGTCTGTGCTTTTCACATTTTGGGGGACAAAAATCTGCAGCAACAATTTCAAAAAAAAAGAAAAGGGTAATCACGTTAAGGGAAGAGATTCAGTAGTTAAGCATGTACCAATTATTGTGAGGGGGGTTGATACCTTTTGTTTTAAAAATTGAACAAATAAAACTTATTGTTTGAAACAAAAAAATATCATTTTTTGTTAGGAAATGTACCAACAGTTGTTAGGAAATGTATGAATAGTTGATAAGAAATGTACTAATATTGTAAAAAGTAACCAATTAGGGGATGTCATATCAGCGGCACAACTATTGGGGTCTTTTTTGCACGCCTATTGGTCTCACTTTTTTGGGGGGTTGTTTTGGACACCTTGGCAAAAAGCATGCTGATGTGGCACCATATTTGATGATGTGGCCCTGAAACCTTAGTTATGAGCAAGGGACTTGCCAAGTAAGCTGCTGTAAAAAAATCGAAATGATTTGAAATTTCCAAGTAAGATTTTGAGAAGCGCGAAGTTAGGGTGCACAACTACTGGGTCCTTTCCCCTAGATGCCTGTCATCTGTGTTTACTTGAAAGTTTTTAATGCCTATTAAAAATAAATTTATTTTCTACAAAGCAGCATTGATTGCAGTCCATGGGTCCATGCATCCTTCAAACGAATCAACGTTTCTTGTTGGAGATACTAATTGGGGGAGACCCAGTAGTTGTGCACCCTAAGTTCACACATCTCAAAATCTTATTTTGAAATTTCAAATCAGTCCCAATTTTTTACAGTAGCTTACTTGGCAAGTCCCCTGCTTATAACTAAGGTTTCGACGTCAAATCATCAAGTATGGTGCCACATCAGCATGTTTTTTGCCAAGATGTCCAAAACAGCCCCCAAAAAGAAACCAATAGGCATGCAAAAGAGGGCCCAATACTTGTGCAACTGATGTGGCATCACATGATTGATTACTTTTCACAACAAATGATATATTTCCTAACAATAACAACTTTAAACTTGGTGCATAAGCACACAAAAATTGGTATTTTATGTTTCAAATGACAATTTTTATTTGTACTATTATTGAAACCAAAAGTATCAACAACCCTCACAACAATTCATACATATTCAACTATTGATGCTCTTCCCTTACCTACATTTGCTTGAAAATTTATAAAACCTTATCATCAAATCCATTTTCTGTAACATCTCGCAATCACTTTCATTCGATGAGGCGGCATCCCTCTTAGCTTTCCTGTAAGCAGTTTTTATGCCTCGATTTTTGGTTCCACATTTTACATACAAATCTACCAATTATTTCAGAAGATAATCTTTGGAAAACACTGCCTTCATTTTGCTTTGATTGATGTTCCCAGCTCCCATTTTGGCGCAGGCAGGGAGGACACTGGCAAAGGTTGTCCAGCCATGTGCAATGAATTCTACGCTAGGAGGAAGCAAAACGTGTTTCACAATCCAAAGTTTCGTACTGCACATTAAGATCAGATTGTGAAATGAGCCACCGTGGAAGCCGTTGAAATCAAATCTCTGACAACAGCTTTTATTTCTTACATGTAGAAAAATGGGTAAGTACGGCGTCGTTTTGACTGGTAAACCAGCTACAAGAACCAGCTATAGGAATAAAAAGTAAAAAAAATGGGCACCGTCTCCGAAGTATATTAAATGTAGGTATTGGGCATTATATTGTTGCGGAGTGCACGCCAAGTTACAGCAGTCACCGCCTTCCATTGCACCGCCTCAGATTCTTTAAATGGACAAAGCCAAACACATGGACTCATCAGAGATAGAATCAACAGAGAACGGGATGCGAGAGAGCAGCAGGTTTGGGTCTAGGTGTGCGAAATTGTTTTCCCCTTCCCACATTACAGGTTGTATGTATTCCAGCTTAGCTTTGATTAAGCTAATATTTTCCCCATCTTTCAACCTGTTGTCTCTCGTACATTTTTCCTGCTCCAAAGTTTAAACTTCATTCAGTATCAGACTTAAAGCCCCTCCTTAGCATATACATATGCAAGTTGGTTAAGCTGAGATTCAACTGCCCACTTTTCCTGGAAGATGTTGCTGCTGACCTTGTTCCAATGTTTAAGCTTTAGCTCTGATTAGTATTACTTTTTCTGATTGATAAGTGGGTTTTAAATTCCTGATCAGATAGGTATACTTTGATTGATTACAAGAAAAAAGTATGAACACTGAACATTCACGTGGTTTCGGACCTTGGTAAGTTGCTCCAATCTATTCTTCAGTCTCAATTTGATTGTATTTCATCTCATTGGTTGAAATATTTATCAGTTTCGTTAACTAAAGGCGATATCCGTGAAATCTCGTCGTCATTCTAAGTGCTCTAGTTTACAATACGATATTTTCAAGTGTTTTCGGTTGCAATATGCTTTAGAAAGAATGTATTCGATAGTTTATTTAAATTTATGTTTAAATTGTGTTGGTAAGATAATATTTTAATATTATAAAGATTGGTTAGCGGAAAAAGTTCTAATTATAATAGAAAATATTTTTGTTTGTCATTTTTTTCAAAAAATTATAATTTATATTATGTGAATATTTGTATATTTTAAATAAATTTTAATTTAATGTTAAGAATTTTTATTGTATGATTTTAGATATAGCTTTTTTATATATATTATTATTTTATTATATATTTTTTTCAAAATTATTGTTAATAATAAAAAGAAAGCTTTTTATATATATTTTCAAAATTTATATAGATTTAGTTTGTTTTGGATAAATGAAAAGTCAATTCATTGTAAAGATTTAACTGCAAATAAGTCTAACTATTACAACCATATACATGGCAATTTTATTTTAAAAAATAGCAAAATTTTATATAAAAAAATTACAAATTTAAAATAGTATTGATTAAAAAAATATACTACTAAATTAAAAATTTGAATAATAATTTGTCAATCTTCATTGAAAAAACAAATAGCAATTGCACCTTAATGTGCAATGGGTACGCCGATGAGGTGTGGAAGGTCAATTAGGAAAAAGTTAGATAATTTTTTTTGTATATATTTGTGTAGTACACGAGGTCAATTGATAGACCATTTAGATAGAGATAGAGAGAGATGGAAGAAGGAATATGGAGAGAGAGAGAGAGAGAGAGAGAGAGAGAGAGAGAGAGAGAGAGAGAGAGAGAGAGAGAGAGAGAGGTGGATAAACTGAGGGAGAGAGATGGATGGATAGAGAGAGGCCACACATATTTAGAGATATAGGGGAGAGAAATAGATAGAGAGAGGTAGAGGGAGAGATGAAAGATAGAGAGAGATAGAAAGATAGATAATAAGAGATAGAGAGACAAAGGAAGAGAGACAAAAACGATAGAGATATAGATGGCGAGATAGAGTGATATATAGATGGAGATATAGAGAGGGGTAGAGGGAGATAGAGAGATAGAAAGACAGAGAGAACTAGAGATGGAAAAATATGGATGGAGAGATAAAAAGGGGAGATAGATAGAGATATATGGAAATAGAGAGAGTGGGGACATTATAGAGATCTATATAGAGGGATGCATAAAGAGATAGTGATATAGAAAGAGAATTAGGGAAATATGGATATAGAGGTAGAGAAATATATGGATAGAGAGAGAGAGATAGAGGGCAATATAGAGATGTAGATAGGAAAAAAGATAGGGATATAGAGTTAGAGAGATATGGGTAGAGAGATGGAGAGATAAGGGGAGCTATAGAGATATAGAAGGACAGGGAAAAAGAGAGATAAGGATGTAGATGTAGAGAGATATGGATATAGAGAGGATGAGATATAGATAGAAAGGGTGGAGAGATAGGGAGAAAGAGATAGAGGGTGTAAGAGTGGAAAAATATCTCACAAAGTTAATTGATCTAAATAATATAGAGATGAGGAGAGGGAGAGATAGAGATATATGAGAACTAAAAGAGAGATAGATATAGAGAAATGTGCATGTAACCTATATGTAGATTATTTTTTTCTTAAAAATTATTCTTTATTAAATTTTCATTTGTTTGACTATGTGAATTAATTGAACACTGAATTCTTTTTAATGCTAAAATGTAGCAATAAGTCATATATAATGCTAGAAAAAGTACTTTATGCAAACCCTAACAACCCAAACAAAACAAAAAACTCCTCTTAAATTTTGATGTAGCTAGATTCGACCATTCATTATTACTCTACAAGTTGGTTAGCATCATATGTCTACCAAGATGCTACTTTTAACCACTACACTTGGTAGGTAGCTACATTCATTGATCTTTCTCATTCCCATATTCGTTATATGATATTTATTTTTCCATGTTTATATTCTAAGTGTAATGTAATTAACTATAAACTTGAATCTCACATTAGAATAAGCCTTTTTTTCCTCAAAAGAAGGTTAAAATTTAAGTCTATGCATGCCTGATATTAGCTATTCCCCAAACTTAGAAGGCAATTGGTCTCTTACCAAAGAATATAAATCAAACAAGTATTTATATAGAAAAATGTTAGTCGTAATTTTGAAAAAAAATAATTTAATTTTTAAAATAAAATTAATACCATTTTTTTTTTTAAAACTATGCTTGGTAAACTTTTTAATGTGATCGGTGACGCTGACACGACACGCCCTTCGGCTCCATGTGAACGCTTTTTGACTCGGAGCGATGAACCGGTGAGGCCACAAACGGGGGACCTCATCCCCACACTTCACTTGTTCAAATCCGCGAGCACAATGGCCCAGCGAAGGCACAAGGCCTTGTGAGCACAATGGCCCAACAGGGATTTGAAACTTGGTGGCCGCTTCACCAACGAAGTGTTTAAATAGGGCGACACTACATGTCCGAAGACAAATTAATACCATTATTATTTAAAGGGATAATTTATAAATTCAAAAATTAGTATTATTATTATAAAATAATTCTGTCATTAAGTGGCATTTGAATGTCTCACAAATATTCTATTAAGTGTCAAGTTTTGGGTACAAAGGCTCAATATTTTTTAAGGAATAAGATCATGATCATGATCATGCTTCAAGTAGATTTCTTTAACTTGTTATCTACCTCAAGTGATACTATGAAATTAAATGAAATAAAGATATACCTTAATTGATAAATAAGAACTTTAATCTCTACTCTAAATGAATTCATCTAATGATTTCATATCATATTACATACAATTTTTTAATGATTAGGAGGTCTTATATTTAAGCTCTTTATTTCCGATAGATTGAAATTCATGTGGATAAATGAAACCAATGAAGTATTATGATTTTGATTATATATATATATTTTATTATCTCTTGATATCATAGATGCTGAAGTTTGATGTTTTTAATATAAAATATTATTGAAGCTGTTTTTTGAAAAATTAATCAATGCTTTAAAGAAAAATATTATTCAAATTAATATAACCTTTAAATATTGTTAGAGAAATTATTTTAATCAAAGATCAAAATTTAAAACTAATCAATCATTGAAATTAAAAAATAAATTATTTGTTTGTTTTTCAATTATCTTATTATTATTATTTTATTTAAATATGAAATTTCTCATATATATATATATATATATATATATATATATATATATATATATATATATATATATATATATATATATATATATATATATATATATATATATATATATATATATATATATATATATATATATATATATATATATATATATATATTACAAGGTGTCTGGTTCAAAGAGCACTGAAGGGAAAGAACCAGTAAGAAAACCCTTTAGTATTGCTCAAAATACACAAGCCTACCTACCCATTACAAGGTCCCCTTGGGCACATTCCACCAAAACCCTCCCAAATTACATAATAATTTCATTAGATATAAAGGAAGCTTCCATAAGAGGCATACAAGAGTAAATTGTCATTGTGAATCATCAGGAAGAACAACATCCATCCAAAAAACTGAAGGATCAACCAAAAATTCGACCACAAGCCACCCCTGCCTATAAAGCACATTTCTCCAATCCACTGATTAATATGAGACCAAGAACAAGAAGAGAAATCACTAGAAGAGAACCAAACCATATGCAAGTTCCAAGACCTCGAAGACAACCACCAACTTCCAAGCCTTAACAATACCTTTTGAATGAAACAAAACATCTTATCTTATGAGAAGAGCTGCCAAAATAAAGAGAGAGAAAAAAATGATTTTAATATATTATTGTGTGTAAACAAAATATATTATAAATTAGTAAACAATATATAAATAATAAAAATAAAGCTAAGCATAATTTTTACCAATTATTTATTTTATATATAATTTTGAGTTTTATTTTAAAATTAAATATAAAAAATATTATTATATGTAAAAAGTGTTTTATAATAGAAAAAAATTATAAATTATTTTAATTAGTTTTAAAACTAATATTAAAATAATATATCTTTTTTTAATGTTTTATTTAATATATCTTTCATAAAGTATTCTATATTTTTAAAAATTTCAGAATTATAAATACGCACCACATTATATTATGTTTCATAACATATATATATATATATATATATATATATATATATATATATATATATATATATATATATATATATATATATATATATAAAATTATATTTCTTCCTCTTTTGGAAGAATACAATATTATATCATTTATATTAAAGGGATTCAAACTGCACGACCATTTTTGATAGAAAGTATAATTTATATTATATAATTAATTTCAATTTCACTTTGAAATTTTAGCGAGGAATGAAGCAAGGAGTGTTGGCAGTGCAGATGATATGGAACAACATAATGGCTGCCACACATTAACATGCATTTCAGACAATACGGGAGGTATTGATTACATCGGGAGAAAATATGACTTTGCATTTGGAGGTGAAACCTTTTCATAAAAAAACAAGTAAAAACGATTCCGAAAAAATCCAACAGCTGCAGACGTTTCAATCGTCCTGCACACCTAAGAACAAGTATCAACCATAGATTTGCAAAAGTTAGTCGGTGCATTCCATAGTAGGAGACGCGTAATAATCTTCTTCATTTATAATATATATGAAATGTCATAAATTTTTAATCCCCAAAAGATGATAATTTAAAATAATCTGCAATATCGTAGCAGAAGATTAAGTGGGTTGTAAATCTTATTCGTAAAAAAATAAGATTGTATGTTAACATCATTAAAATACGTAGTATCTCACATTTTAGACAAATTTTAAAGAGATTTTTGTAAATTAATATAGGTATTCATATCTTTCTTTAGTTGCAGTAGTTTGACAAGTATGAAAGTATTTGTTACGATTTAATGGGTCTCTAAAAATTGTTGAAGGAATAAAAGTGAGAGAATGCTTCAAAAATGGGCTAAAAAAATATATATAGGTGTGTGTTCTCCTTAGGTTAGCGCATATCCTACAATTAGGGTTTCCATGTTTTTTAATATTTAATTGATATTTAAGGATATCCATTCATTGAGGGCGGGTAATTTAGGTGATTAGTATATTTAAAATTTAATTCTTAATGAAATTAAGGCAATGCTTGTCATGAGACAAGCAATCATCTTTGGTATTCACTTGGTTTTTAAACTCTAGGGAGGGAATTTAAATATTTTATTAAATCTATGATATAGAGGAAATAAATTAATATATTTTATCTATATCATAAACTAATGTAATATATCCCATCATAAATAAATTTTTGTATTAAAGAAATATAAATACAAATATAAGAGCAACCAACATGTTGTCATAATGAAGAAAATAAGTTATTAATGCATAGTGTATAAGTTATATAATACAATACATATTAAATTATATATGTAATTTAATTGTATTTACTATAACCTTATTTAGATTATCATTACATTTACAATTACAATTAATTTATGCAAGTGTTAGGATTTAATTATTTTTTGTTTAGGGTTAGAGTTAATTACGATTAGAAATAAGGTTGGGTTATGGTTATAGTTTTATGATAAAAAATATATGAGTAGGCTACTGCTTAGGGTCCCTTTTAGGTTTAAGTCCAATTAGATATGAATATAAAAAATTATGAAAATATATAATATAATATATTTTATAATAGTATTATTATATATTGCAATATAATTTAATCTTTAATAACAATATAAAATAATAAATATTTATAATATAATATATCAAATATTTCTATTAAATGAATAATTTTGCAATTTTGAATCACCATAAATAACATGCATAAATATTTTTAATTATTGATATTTTTATTTATAATTAATGTTACATTGTTTTTGATTAAAAAAGACGCGATAACAAGGGCGCCAACCCTTTACATAGTCAGAGACTATTAAAAATACAAATGCAACAACAAAACCTCACAAATAAGCAACAACCCAAACCCAACTCAAGGAGGGGTAGGGACACCTGCATCGGGAGGGGTTTGGGGGACGGGGAAAATTTCCCCCTTCACCTGCAACAAACAACAATCCAGGTAATACTGTCATTGGGACCAATGAGAGGGTGGTCAAGTGGTAAGGTCCCTGCTTGGATACCATTAGAAGGTTCGATGGAGTGCAACAGCGAGGCAACAACCGACTGCTGCAGAACAACAGGAGGCTGCTGCAGAGGAGTGGCTTCAGGAACATAAGCAGAAGATGTGGAGCAGAGCTGCAAGTCGAAGGCGACAATATTTGAATCCAAAGTTGGAGCCACAGGATTTGGGACTTCACGAAAATCAACAACATTGTCCTCCTAAGAGGAATCAACCGAAACAGAGTCAGAAGCATTGATTGTTAGATGTTCAAACTTCAATAGCATCCTTCCACCAAGTAGCAGCACTTCTACGATGAGAGGGAGAACAGTCCGAAGCTAAGTGACCCGTTGAGAAGCACCTTCGGCAAGAAAGGGGAATCCCTCATAATCCAGTTGTTGAGTCCAAGGCCTATCCCCAACCATAAGAACCACATCCCTGGGAAGGGGCAGAGATATGTCGACATCAATTAAAAGACAGGCAAAGGTAGAATGACCCATGGAGTACGTGGCGTCATCAACCTTCAAGAAGCTGCCAGTGGAATTACCGATGGCCTCGAAACAAGAAGGCTCTTAAAAATGGAGGGGAAGGTTGAGCAGGGGGACCCAAACCGGATGAACAGTCAAAGATTCAATAAGGGGGTTGAAGGAAGGAGTCCAGGGCTTAATAGAGAGAGAGTGAACCCCCCAAGATCACAACTTTCCCAGAACCAAATCACGATCATGAGTAGAGGTAAAATAAGCAATGAAAAAGGCTTTAGCACAAGGAAAAAGTTCAATACCATGAGAAACTAAAGGCTTCCAAGAAACGCACGTCCAACGATGCAAGTTCGGAAGAGAAGGCCAAACCCCTGTAAATCTGCAGACCAAAGCACTGTGTTGATAGAAGTCAACATTTTCTACAAACTCCTTGCCACAAACCACAACAAGGGAGGTCTTGGCACAAGGAAGAGGATGAATAAATTTGTGAGAAGCAGCAGCAGCTCTAGCCATGTGAGCAAAGCTTCACCCAATAGCAAGGAGAGGAGGTTTGGGAACCACACCCTCGCCAGTGTTCACAACAGCAAAGGTGCCAGCACCAGCATTCGAAGAAATCGGGCCAACATCCAAACCCTCAATAGATGGGACAAAGGGCCTGATAGAATCCCCAGGAAGCATAGCCCCATTCAGAGTAGAAACCCCAGCACCCATAACGCCAATGACACCTGCAATACAACCATCAACGCAGGAAGCAGAAATAGGGGTTATGGGTGCAGAAGAGTCTGCACTGCCACCGGGAACACCACAGAAGCGAGGAGGAAGTGGGGGGAAACTCAGCAAAAGAGGCCACACCAGGCGAGAAGGACCCACCAGCACTAGCAGAGTTGCAGGGAGGAGTCGCCAAGGTAACAGTCGCCTTGCGAGCAGGAGAGCCCATTTCAATTTTCTATAAGGGATATGTTGATTGCACTCTAATGTTATATTGTTTTTGATTAAAAAAGCAACGTTAACTATGGCGCTAACCTTTTACAAAACCAAAGGCTATCAAAATTAAAAAGACCAAGCAGGGGTGCAAACCCCAAAAGAACAAAGTCGGACAGGCCAAACTGACTTGTAAAACCATCAACAACCCAATCCAAATCAAGAGGGGGGAGAAATAACCGAAACTTGACCAGGGGGGGCTTGGGAAAGGGGGTTAGATTTTCCTTTCTGCCTACGACAAACAACCGTCCAGGAAACACTATCATTAGGAACTTTCGAAGAAGAATCAAGCACAGAAGACCATGTAGAGTCATTGCCAAACTACTGTTGCAGAACGACAGCAGGCTGTTGCAGCGGAGCAACAACAAGAGAACAAATGCCAAGAGCAGAGTGAAGGTGAGGAGCAGGATAAACAAGTGCAGGAACCAAGGGGGAAGGGTCCGCCATAATAGTAACATCAACCAGGCCTTCATCAGCAGTAAGGGGCACCTCATCATGAGATGAATCAACCGAAATAAAATTTGAAGCATTAATCGTCAAGTGGTCTTCCGTAGCATCCTTCCACCAAGTAGAAAAACCTTTGCGACAAGAGAGAGAACAGTCAGAGCAAGGTGACCCGTTGAGAAGCACCTTCGACAGCGAAAAGGGAGGCCCTCATAATCCAACAGTTGAGTCCAAGGCCTATCCCCAACCATAAGAACCACATCCCTAGGGAGGTCCAGAGATATGTCAACATCAATTAAAAGGCGAGCAAAGGTAGAATGAACCATGGAGAACGTGGCATCATCAACCTTCAAGAAGCTGCCAATAGAGTTACCGATGGCCTCAAAATAAGAAGGTTCCCAGAAATGGAGGGGGAGATTGGGGAGGTGGACCCAAACCAGACAAACAGAGAGGGGTTCCGTAAGGGGGTTGAAGGAAGGCGTCCATGGCTTAATAGAGAGGGAGTGATCCCCCCAAGTCCATAGCTTACCCAAAATCAAATCACGCTCATGAGTAGAGGTAAAGGAGGCAACAAAAAACCCCTTAGCACAAGGGAAAAGCTCAATGCCATAAGAAACAAGGGGCTTCCAAGAATCACTCACCCATCGATGAAAGTTCAGGAGGGAAGGCCAAAACCCAGTAAACCTGTAGACCAGAGTGATGCGTTGATAGAAGTCAACATTCTCCATAACCTCTTGGCCACAAACCACAACAGAAGAGGTCTTGGCACAAGGGAGAGGACAAACTCCCTTAGAAGGTTGGGCAACAGATTTCGTCACATGGGCAAAGCTACGCTTTCCAGCAAAGGGCCTGGGCGAAGCATCTTCACCCCGAGCATCACCAGCAGCAACAGTAAGGGCCTCCAAATCCAAAACTGGGTTAGAGACACCAACTGTGGGGGACCCAGCCCGAAACCTCTGCACAAAGGGCGTGGGTGAAGACGAAAGAGAGCCTCCATCAGCAACCCTAGGAGGAGGGAGACCAGAAAACCACACACCTTGCAGACCACCAGCGACAGAGGTAGAGGGGCAAGATGAAGCATCAACATCACCCACTAGGGAGGAGGCACGCACAGAGGCAATTCCATCGATTTCCACAGTAGGAACGACGAAGGCCGAGGGAGAAGAGCCATCGTCAAAATTTGAAATGGCCCCATTGGTGGGAAGAGTCGTTGCAGAGTGAAGCGTCATCATTATAGTACTAATTATGTTGCCCCTTCTAATGTTATATTGTTATTATGATAAGATAAAACAATTAAAATAATAATAACTAATCATAATGTAATAATGCTACAATAATAGTATTAAAATTTAACACATCTTTCGTATGTTCTCAATGAATGCAAACGTTGATGTTGGGGAAACGTATAATCAAATAGGTTTCCTTAAGAGACATACAAATCTTGGTTTCCTTATGGATCTAAATCAAATGTAATTGTTAAAAACACAATTTTAGTCACACAAATATTATATGTCAATTGATGCACAATATTTTATACAGAATGAGGAATTACAAATCATATGCCTAAAATTATTTTCAATAACTTGTTTATTTCTCTTTCTAATTTGTGAATCAAGAATATTAAATGTACAAATAATTTCCAAGATCAAAATTTCTTGTTTGTTTCAAATGTGACATGTAAACTGTATATCAAATTCCTTTCCCTGCTAGCTACTTCTTGTTCTAGAGATTTGTTGTCTTTTGATTACCATTTCTTTATATTTCAGGCTGTAATTACTTGCTCATTTCCCACGCTTGGCCTGAGAAGTTTACAATTTTGAATCCTTTCATCAATGACTATGTTATTTTGCTCAAATAGTGAGCAAGCATGGTAACTATGAGCCTTTTAGAGGTTATTGAAACGCAAATTATAGTACTCTGTGCATCTGAATTTTTTATTATTTATTTCAAAAGAATACACATATATTATAACAATAATAATAATAATAATCCTCCATCTTTGACATCACTAACACCATGAATCAATTCAATGCAGTAAATCGGCCTGAAAAATAAAATGGGTCCCATGTTGTATTTGCCACCTCACAAGGTTGTTCGGACCTCTTTTTTTTTTTTTTTTTTAATTATTATATTGATTAGTGTAGATTATGACCAATCAAGTTTTATAAGGAACACAAAATTATTTGTATTTATTGTAAATGTGTAGTAAGTTTTAAGAATAATTTTACTGTTATATAAAATATTTTTTTAGTTTTTTTTTTTCATGAATTGTATTTTTTGTTATAATTTTTTTTTTAAAACACAAATTTTGGGAATATATATTTATTTGTGTTATAATTTTTTTTTTGAAAACACAAATTTTGGGAATATATATTTATAAATTTGGAGATATTGTTAGTTTATAACTTTTAACATTATGAATGCCTCGTTTTTATGAGAGCAAATAGGAGTATTAGTTTTTATTCTTTACTGCTCAATTGTTTCCAGAATAACTAATGCTTTGACATAATGTTGCAAAAGAATGGCCTTACATAATGTGACTCCAATTTCATACACTTGGGAAGAGCATCTACCAACAAGTCTAACCCTAATTGTATTGATAAAGTGTCATAAAGTTGCCACCAAGATTCTCATCTCAGAAAAATGTTGCATTTCTATTTTCTTCTCTCTAATATATCACCCAAATTTGTAAGAGAGCTCTCAAAAAACACTAGCATGGACTACCTAATAATCTTTTGTATCAAATATACTAGTAATTGTTTCTTTTTTAGCATTTTGGTCATTATATATTGTATTTAGTAGGTAGATAAATCTCTAAATTCCCAACAAGAAAGAGAGAGGAACAAACAAATTTTCAGCTATGAATAATATGGATCTAGGAACCCAGCCACCCGAACTAGCATGTTTGACGCAAGTAGAAGAAATGCTTATCGCACATGTAAATCCAATATTACAAGTCACACATGCCACATGTGGTCAGTTTAAATATAAAGGACACACAATTAACTTTCCACAACACATCGAAAAAATGGCAAAAAAATTGCAACACTGTATTGCAAGCTTGCCAATAATTATAGTACGAAGGATAGATCAATGCGACATGAGTTACAATTTCATAGTAAACAGGGAGTGTGTGTACAAAGCACTACAATACAAAATTAGAAATGAAAAGTTTTACACAAACGTGACAATTGATACATCTGCTCTTGACAATTTATCAGAAAAATCTGATCAAAATATCTTTGAACAGCTCAGAATTGTGAACATGGAATTACATTCTGATACAAATGAAATTGTGTTTGTTGGACCGGTCTTGAAAACCAAAGAAGATAATATTATTGATCACATGACATCAATGGCATCGAGACCACCAAACGCACAAAGAGAGATGGAGTTGGTTCATGCATGGATTAACAACAAAAACACAAATCCATCGACATTGATTGACTGGCCAACAATTGGTGGATCTCCAATCAACGAATATACTATATTGGGACTACTCGATATGGCATTCCCGACGGGAAAGGTGACTGGTTGGAACCTTGGATCAAACAAGTACATCTCCATGAATATGCTAAAAATCTAATACAATACAAAGATAACCATTTTGGGAAGCATCCCAAGTTCCGATAGTACATTACAAATATGATTATGAGGCATCGTGCACAAACGTCAACTGGGATTTTCATCAGAAGAAGTCTTGGCGAAATGCTAATCACTATAATGGAACTATGTGAGCATTTAGAGAATATTCCAAATTCACATTTGCCTAACAAGTTGATGCGATTTGGAACAAGTCTAAGAGGTACAAGATCTTAGTGGACAAAATGTCGAGCCAAACTAACAAACATGCTACATCAGATTGGAACGTCGACTATATTTTTCACTTTGAGTGCATCTAATTTTTATTGGTCGGACTTACATGCACTAATGTCAGGTACAACACTATCGAATCCACATGAATCTCAGCTATGGCAAAAACAAAATGTCATTGATTATCCGCATATTGTTGCACAATACATGCATCTACGAAACTCTAATTTTAGAAAAGAGGCACTTGAGAAAGGATTATTTGTTACAGATTATTAGTGTCGATATGAATGGCAACACAGAGGATCTACACATGTACATGGATTTCTATGGATACATGGATCACCAGACATGTATAACATTGATTGGTCAAATGATGTACATCGAAAAAAGTGCAAAAAAATATTTCGACAACATTGTTTATGCATGGAACCCTAGAGAAGATATACATTAATGAAATGGGGTAAGTGCACCAAGATGGTGAACAGAAAAGTGGCCACATGCAAAAAAAAAATGAAATTTTTCATAACCCGCGCGTGTTCTAGAAATTCAAAAACGTGCTAGGCTTGGTAACACCAAGCCTAGCCAAAAACAATTAAAAAACCAAAAAGTTCCTCAAAACTCGTACGGGTTTTGAGGAACATAATATTTTATAATAAAAAATCAAAAGTTCCTCAAAACCCGTACGGGTTATGAGGAACATTATATTTTATAGTAAAAAATCAAAAGTTCCTCAAAACCTGTACTGGTTTTGAGGAACATTATATTTTATAATAAAAACCAAAAGTTCCTCAAAACCCGTACTGGTTTTGAGGAACATTATATTTTATAATAAAAAATGAAAAGTTCCTCAAAACCCGTACGGGTTTTGAGCAACATTATACTTTTTAGAAACCTACGGGTTATGCAAAAAAAATTTGTCTTAGTTCTGCATAACTCGTATGGGTTATATAAAACTAGGAACCAAATACGAAGCAGAGAGAGAGAGAGAGAGAGAGAGAGAATAGGATTAAGAGAGGGAGAGGAAAAGAGAGAGAGTAGGGAGTAGGAAAGAGAGGGGGACGAAGAGAGTTAGAGACAAAGAGAGAAGGGGATAGGAAGAGAGGGAGAGATAGGGAAAGAAAGAGGAGAGAGATAGTAGGATATGGAGAGAGAGAGAGAGAGAGAGAGAGAGAGGGAGAGAGGGAGATTGGGAAAAGGAGAGGGGGAGAGGGAGAGGAGAGAGAGAGAGAGAGAGAGGGAGATTCACAAAAGCAGAGAATAGGGAGAGAGAGAGAGAGAGAATAGGAGAAGGAGAGGAGGATGGAGGGAGAGGGAGAGAGAGGGGGAGAAGGATGAGAGGGTGAGAGACGCGAGGTAGAGAGAGAACGAGAAGAAGAAAAGGGAGAGAGAGAGAGAGAGAGAGAGAGAGAGAGAGAGAGGAGGATGGAGGGAGGGAGAGAGAGAGAGAGAGGGAGGGAGAGAGAGAGAGAGAGAGAGAGAGAGAGAGAGAGAGAGAGAGAGAGAGGGAGAGAGAGAGAGAGGGAGGTTGAGGGGGAGAGGGAGAGAGAGGGAGATTCGGAAAAGGAAAGGGGGAGAGGGAGAGAGAGGGAGATTCGGAAAAGTAGAGAGAGAGAGAGAGAGAGAGAGAGAGAGAGAGAGAGAGAGTAGGGAGTAGGAAGAGGGATAGAATAGGATAAGGAGAGGGGGACGGAGAGAGAGAGAGAGAGAGAGAGAGAGAGAGAATAGGATTAAGAGAGGGAGAGGAAAAGAGAGAGAGTAGGGAGTAGGAAGAGAGGGGGACGAAGAGAGTTAG